>NW_024608520.1:0-20000 GCF_018296145.1 Oncorhynchus tshawytscha
TTTATATCTGATCACGTCTACAGTTTAGGACAGTAAATAACACTTTCAGTGGGATCTGGTTTATATCTGATCACGTCTACAGTTTAGGACAGTAAATAACCCTCAGTGGGATCTGGTTTATATCTGGTCACATCTACAGTTTAGGACACTAAATAACCCTATCTGTGGGATCTGGTTTATATTAGTGTTTAGGGCAGTAAATAACCCTTTCAGTGGGATCTGGTTTATATCTGATCACATCTACAGTTTAGGACAGTAAATAACCCTTCAGTGGGATCTGGTTTATATCTGATCACATCTACAGTTTAGGACAGTAAATAACCCTTGGAGTGGGATCTGGTTTATATCTGATCACATCTACAGTTTAGGGCAGTATATAACCCTTTCAGTGGGATCTGGTTTATATCTGATCACGTCTACAGTTTAGGACAGTAAATAACGCTTTCAGTGGGATCTGGTTTATATTACAGTTTAGGACAGTAAATAACGCTTTCAGTGGGATCTGGTTTATATTACAGTTTAGGACAGTAAATAACCCTTTCAGTGGGATCTGGTTTATATCTGATCACATCTACAGTTTAGGACAGTAAATAACCCTTGGAGTGGGATCTGGTTTATATCTGATCACGTCTACAGTTTAGGACAGTAAATAACCCTTTCAGTGGGATCTGGTTTATATCTGATCACATCTACAGTTTAGGACAGTAAATAACCCTTGGAGTGGGATCTGGTTTATATCTGATCACATCTACAGTTTAGGGCAGTATATAACCCTTTCAGTGGGATCTGGTTTATATCTGATCACATCTACAGTTTAGGACAGTAATTAACCCTTTCAGTGGGATCTGGTTTATATCTGATCACGTCTACAGTTTAAGGCAGTAAATAACCCTTTCAGTGATCTGGTTTATATCTGATCACATCTACAGTTTATGACAGTAATTAACCCTTTCAGTGGGATCTGGTTTATATCTGATCACGTCTACAGTTTAAGGCAGTAAATAACCCTTTCAGTGATCTGGTTTATATCTGATCACGTCTACAGTTTAGGACACAGTAAATATCACCAGTTTAGGGCAGTAAATAACCCTTTAAGTGGGATCTGGTTTATATCTGATCACATCTACAGTTTAGGGCAGTATATAACCCTTTCAGTGGGATCTGGTTTATATCTGATCACATCTACAGTTTAGGACAGTAATTAACCCTTTCAGTGGGATCTGGTTTATATCTGATCTACAGTTTAAGGCAGTAAATAACCCTTTCAGTGATCTGGTTTATATCTGATCACGTCTACAGTTTAGGACAGTAAATAACCCTTGGAGTGGGATCTGGTTTATATCTGATCACGTCTACAGTTTAGGACAGTAAATAACACTTTCAGTGGGATCTGGTTTATATCTGATCACATCTACAGTTTAGGACAGTAAATAACCCTCAGTGGGATCTGGTTTATATCTGGTCACATCTACAGTTTAGGACACTAAATAACCCTATCTGTGGGATCTGGTTTATATTAGTGTTTAGGGCAGTAAATAACCCTTTCAGTGGGATCTGGTTTATATCTGATCACATCTACAGTTTAGGACAGTAAATAACCCTTGGAGTGGGATCTGGTTTATATCTGATCACGTCTACAGTTTAGGGCAGTAAATAACCCTTTCAGTGGGATCTGGTTTATATCTGATCACATCTACAGTTTAGGGCAGTATATAACCCTTTCAGTGGGATCTGGTTTATATCTGATCACATCTACAGTTTAGGACAGTAATTAACCCTTTCAGTGGGATCTGGTTTATATCTGATCACGTCTACAGTTTAAGGCAGTAAATAACCCTTTCAGTGATCTGGTTTATATCTGATCACGTCTACAGTTTAGGACAGTAAATAACGCTTTCAGTGGGATCTGGTTTATATTACAGTTTAGGACAGTAAATAACCCTTTCAGTGGGATCTGGTTTATATCTGATCACATCTACAGTTTAGGACAGTAAATAACCCTTGGAGTGGGATCTGGTTTATATCTGATCACGTCTACAGTTTAGGACAGTATATAACCCTTTCAGTGGGATCTGGTTTATATCTGATCACATCTACAGTTTAGGCAGTAAATAACCCTTTCAGTGGGATCTGGTTTATATCTGATCACATCTACAGTTTAGGGCAGTATATAACCCTTTCAGTGGGATCTGGTTTATATCTGATCACATCTACAGTTTAGGACAGTAATTAACCCTTTCAGTGGGATCTGGTTTATATCTGATCACGTCTACAGTTTAAGGCAGTAAATAACCCTTTCAGTGATCTGGTTTATATCTGATCACATCTACAGTTTAGGACAGTAATTAACCCTTTCAGTGGGATCTGGTTTATATCTGATCACGTCTACAGTTTAAGGCAGTAAATAACCCTTTCAGTGATCTGGTTTATATCTGATCACGTCTACAGTTTAGGGCAGTAAATAACCCTTTAAGTGGGATCTGGTTTATATCTGATCACATCTACAGTTTAGGGCAGTATATAACCCTTTCAGTGGGATCTGGTTTATATCTGATCACATCTACAGTTTAGGACAGTAATTAACCCTTTCAGTGGGATCTGGTTTATATCTGATCACGTCTACAGTTTAAGGCAGTAAATAACCCTTTCAGTGTTCTGGTTTATATCTGATCACGTCTACAGTTTAGGACAGTAAATAACCCTTGGAGTGGGATCTGGTTTATATCTGATCACGTCTACAGTTTAGGACAGTAAATAACACTTTCAGTGGGATCTGGTTTATATCTGATCACATCTACAGTTTAGGACAGTAAATAACCCTCAGTGGGATCTGGTTTATATCTGGTCACATCTACAGTTTAGGACACTAAATAACCCTATCTGTGGGATCTGGTTTATATTAGTGTTTAGGGCAGTAAATAACCCTTTCAGTGGGATCTGGTTTATATCTGATCACATCTACAGTTTAGGACAGTAAATAACCCTTGGAGTGGGATCTGGTTTATATCTGATCACGTCTACAGTTTAGGGCAGTAAATAACCCTTTCAGTGGGATCTGGTTTATATCTGATCACATCTACAGTTTAGGGCAGTATATAACCCTTTCAGTGGGATCTGGTTTATATCTGATCACATCTACAGTTTAGGACAGTAATTAACCCTTTCAGTGGGATCTGGTTTATATCTGATCACGTCTACAGTTTAAGGCAGTAAATAACCCTTTCAGTGATCTGGTTTATATCTGATCACGTCTACAGTTTAGGACAGTAAATAACGCTTTCAGTGGGATCTGGTTTATATTACAGTTTAGGACAGTAAATAACCCTTTCAGTGGGTTCTGGTTTATATCTGATCACATCTACAGTTTAGGACAGTAAATAACCCTTGGAGTGGGATCTGGTTTATATCTGATCACGTCTACAGTTTAGGACAGTATATAACCCTTTCAGTGGGATCTGGTTTATATCTGATCACATCTACAGTTTAGGGCAGTAAATAACCCTTTCAGTGGGATCTGGTTTATATCTGATCACATCTACAGTTTAGGGCAGTATATAACCCTTTCAGTGGGATCTGGTTTATATCTGATCACATCTACAGTTTAGGACAGTAATTAACCCTTTCAGTGGGATCTGGTTTATATCTGATCACGTCTACAGTTTAAGGCAGTAAATAACCCTTTCAGTGATCTGGTTTATATCTGATCACATCTACAGTTTAGGACAGTAATTAACCCTTTCAGTGGGATCTGGTTTATATCTGATCACGTCTACAGTTTAAGGCAGTAAATAACCCTTTCAGTGATCTGGTTTATATCTGATCACGTCTACAGTTTAGGACAGTAAATAACGCTTTCAGTGGGATCTGGTTTATATTACAGTTTAGGACAGTAAATAACCCTTTCAGTGGGATCTGGTTTATATCTGATCACGTCTACAGTTTAGGACACTAAATAACCCTTTCAGTGGGATCTGGTTTATATTAGTGTTTAGGGCAGTAAATAACCCTTTCGATGGGATCTGGTTTATATCTGATCACATCTACAGTTTAGGACAGTAAATAACCCTTTCAGTGGGATCTGGTTTATATTACAGTTTAGGACAGTAAATAACCCTTTCAGTGGGATCTGGTTTATATCTGATCACATCTACAGTTTAGGACAGTAAATAACCCTTTCAGTGGGATCTGGTTTATATCTGATCACATCTACAGTTTAGGACAGTAAATAACCCTATCTGTGGGATCTGGATTATATTAGTGTTTAGGGCAGTAAATAACCCTTTCAGTGGGATCTGGTTTATATTACAGTTTAGGACAGTAAATAACCCTTTCAGTGGGATTTGGTTTATATCTGATCACGTCTACAGTTTAGGACAGTAAATAACGCTTTCAGTGGGATCTGGTTTATATTACAGTTTAGGACAGTAAATAACCCTTTCAGTGGGATCTGGTTTATATCTGATCACATCTACAGTTTAGGACAGTAAATAACCCTTGGAGTGGGATCTGGTTTATATCTGATCACGTCTACAGTTTAGGACAGTATATAACCCTTTCAGTGGGATCTGGTTTATATCTGATCACATCTACAGTTTAGGACAGTAAATAACCCTTTCAGTGGGATCTGGTTTATATCTGATCACGTCTACAGTTTAAGGCAGTAAATAACCCTTTCAGTGGGATCTGGTTTATATCTGATCACGTCTACAGTTTAGGACAGTAAATAACCCTCAGTGGGATCTGGTTTATATCTGGTCACATCTACAGTTTAGGACACTAAATAACCCTTTCAGTGGGATCTGGTTTATATTACAGTTTAGGACAGTAAATAACCCTTTCAGTGGGATCTGGTTTATATCTGATCACGTCTACAGTTTAGGACACTAAATAACCCTTTCAGTGGGATCTGGTTTATATTAGTGTTTAGGGCAGTAAATAACCTTTCGATGGGATCTGGTTTATATCTGATCACATCTACAGTTTAGGGCAGTAAATAACCCTTTCAGTGGGATCTGGTTTATATCTGATCACATCTACAGTTTAGGGCAGTATATAACCCTTTCAGTGGGATCTGGTTTATATCTGATCACATCTACAGTTTAGGACAGTAATTAACCCTTTCAGTGGGATCTGGTTTATATCTGATCACTTCTACAGTTTAAGGCAGTAAATAACCCTTTCAGTGATCTGGTTTATATCTGATCACGTCTACAGTTTAGGACACTAAATAACCCTTTCAGTGGGATCTGGTTTATATTACAGTTTAGGACAGTAAATAACCCTTTCAGTGGGATCTGGTTTATATCTGATCACGTCTACAGTTTAGGACACTAAATAACCCTTTCAGTGGGATCTGGTTTATATTAGTGTTTAGGGCAGTAAATAACCCTTGGAGTGGGATCTGGTTTATATCTGATCACGTCTACAGTTTAGGACAGTAAATAACCCTTTCAGTGGGATCTGGTTTATATCTGATCACATCTACAGTTTAGGACAGTAAATAACCCTTTCAGTGGGATCTGGTTTATATCTGATCATGTCTACAGTTTAGGACACTAAATAACCCTATCTGTGGGATCTGGTTTATATTCGTGTTTTGGGCAGTAAATAACCCTTTCAGTGGGATCTGGTTTATATTACAGTTTAAGGCAGTAAATAACCCTTTCAGTGGGATCTGGTTTATATTACAGTTTAGGACAGTAAATAACCCTTTCAGTGGGATCTGGTTTATATTACAGTTTAGGACAGTAAATAACCCTTTCAGTGTGATCTGGTTTAAATCTGATCACATCTACAGTTTAGGACAGTAAATAACCCTTTCAGTGGGATCTGGTTTATATCTGATCACGTCTACAGTTTAGGACAGTAAATAACCCTTTCAGTGGGATCTGGTTTATATCTGATCACATCTACAGTTTAGGACACTAAATAACCCTTTCAGTGGGATCTGGTTTATATCTGATCACGTCTACAGTTTAGGACAGTAAATAACCCTTTCAGTGGGATCTGGTTTATATCTGATCACGTCTACAGTTTAGGACAGTAAATAACCCTCAGTGGGATCTGGTTTATATCTGGTCACATCTACTGTTTAGGACACTAAATAACCCTTTCAGTGGGATCATATTACAGTTTAGGACAGTAAATAACCCTTTCAGTGGGATCTGGTTTATATCTGATCACATCTACAGTTTAGGACAGTAAATAACCCTTTCAGTGGGATCTGGTTTATAGTGTTTAGGGCAGTAAATAACCCTTTCAGATGGGATCTGGTTTATATCTGATCACATCTTTAGGACAGTAAATAACCCTTTCAGTGGGATCTGGTTTATATCTGATCACATCTACAGTTTAGGCAGTATATAACCTTTTCAGTGGGATCTGGTTTATATCTGATCACATCTACAGTTTAGGGCAGTATATAACCCTTTCAGTGGGATCTGGTTTATATCTGATCACATCTACAGTTTAGGACAGTAATTAACCCTTTCAGTGGGATCTGGTTTATATCTGATCACATCTACAGTTTAGGGCAGTAATTAACCCTTTCAGTGGGATCTGGTTTATATCTGATCACGTCTACAGTTTAAGGCAGTAAATAACCCTTTCAGTGATCTGGTTTATATCTGATCACGTCTACAGTTTAGGACAGTAAATAACCCTTTCAGTGGGATCTGGTTTATATCTGATCACATCTACAGTTTAGGACAGTAAATAACCCTTTCAGTGGGATCTGGTTTATATCTGATCACATCTACAGTTTAGGACAGTAAATAACCCTTTCAGTGGGATCTGGTTTATATCTGATCACATCTACAGTTTAGGACAGTAAATAACCCTATCTGTGGGATCTGGATTATATTAGTGTTTAGGGCAGTAAATAACCCTTTCAGTGGGATCTGGTTTATATTACAGTTTAGGACAGTAAATAACCCTTTCAGTGGGATTTGGTTTATATCTGATCACGTCTACAGTTTAGGACAGTAAATAACGCTTTCAGTGGGATCTGGTTTATATTACAGTTTAGGACAGTAAATAACCCTTTCAGTGGGATCTGGTTTATATCTGATCACATCTACAGTTTAGGACAGTAAATAACCCTTGGAGTGGGATCTGGTTTATATCTGATCACGTCTACAGTTTAGGACAGTAAATAACCCTTTCAGTGGGATCTGGTTTATATCTGATCACATCTACAGTTTAGGACAGTAAATAACCCTTTCAGTGGGATCTGGTTTATATCTGATCACGTCTACAGTTTAGGACAGTAAATAACCCTTTCAGTGGGATCTGGTTTATATCTGATCACGTCTACAGTTTAGGACAGTAAATAACCCTCAGTGGGATCTGGTTTATATCTGGTCACATCTACAGTTTAGGACACTAAATAACCCTTTCAGTGGGATCTGGTTTATATTACAGTTTAGGACAGTAAATAACCCTTTCAGTGGGATCTGGTTTATATCTGATCACGTCTACAGTTTAGGACACTAAATAACCCTTTCAGTGGGATCTGGTTTATATTAGTGTTTAGGGCAGTAAATAACCCTTTCGATGGGATCTGGTTTATATCTGATCACATCTACAGTTTAGGGCAGTAAATAACCCTTTCAGTGGGATCTGGTTTATATCTGATCACATCTACAGTTTAGGGCAGTATATAACCCTTTCAGTGGGATCTGGTTTATATCTGATCACATCTACAGTTTAGGACAGTAATTAACCCTTTCAGTGGGATCTGGTTTATATCTGATCACTTCTACAGTTTAAGGCAGTAAATAACCCTTTCAGTGATCTGGTTTATATCTGATCACGTCTACAGTTTAGGACACTAAATAACCCTTTCAGTGGGATCTGGTTTATATTACAGTTTAGGACAGTAAATAACCCTTTCAGTGGGATCTGGTTTATATCTGATCACGTCTACAGTTTAGGACACTAAATAACCCTTTCAGTGGGATCTGGTTTATATTAGTGTTTAGGGCAGTAAATAACCCTTGGAGTGGGATCTGGTTTATATCTGATCACGTCTACAGTTTAGGACAGTAAATAACCCTTTCAGTGGGATCTGGTTTATATCTGATCACATCTACAGTTTAGGACAGTAAATAACCCTTTCAGTGGGATCTGGTTTATATCTGATCATGTCTACAGTTTAGGACACTAAATAACCCTATCTGTGGGATCTGGTTTATATTAGTGTTTAGGGCAGTAAATAACCCTTTCAGTGGGATCTGGTTTATATTACAGTTTAGGACAGTAAATAACCCTTTCAGTGGGATCTGGTTTATATCTGATCACATCTACAGTTTAGGACAGTAAATAACCCTTTCAGTGGGATCTGGTTTATATTACAGTTTAGGACAGTAAATAACCCTTTCAGTGGGATCTGGTTTATATCTGATCACATCTACAGTTTAGGACAGTAAATAACCCTTTCAGTGGGATCTGGTTTATATCTGATCACGTCTACAGTTTAGGACAGTAAATAACCCTTTCAGTGGGATCTGGTTTATATCTGATCACATCTACAGTTTAGGACACTAAATAACCCTTTCAGTGGGATCTGGTTTATATCTGATCACATCTACAGTTTAGGACAGTAAATAACCCTTTCAGTGGGATCTGGTTTATATCTGATCACGTCTACAGTTTAGGACAGTAAATAACCCTCAGTGGGATCTGGTTTATATCTGGTCACATCTACTGTTTAGGACACTAAATAACCCTTTCAGTGGGATCTGGTTTATATTACAGTTTAGGACAGTAAATAACCCTTTCAGTGGGGGATCAGTTTAGGACAGTAAATAACCCTTTATATCTGATCACGTCTACAGTTTAGGACACTAAATAACCCTTTCAGTGGGATCTGGTTTATATTAGTGTTTAGGGCAGTAAATAACCCTTTCGATGGGATCTGGTTTATATCTGATCACATCTACAGTTAGGGCAGTAAATAACCCTTTCAGTGGGATCTGGTTTATATCTGATCACATCTACAGTTTAGGGCAGTATATAACCTTTTCAGTGGGATCTGGTTTATATCTGATCACATCTACAGTTTAGGGCAGTAAATAACCCTTTCAGTGGGATCTGGTTTATATCTGATCACATCTACAGTTTAGGGCAGTATATAACCCTTTCAGTGGGATCTGGTTTATATCTGATCACATCTACAGTTTAGGACAGTAATTAACCCTTTCAGTGGGATCTGGTTTATATCTGATCACGTCTACAGTTTAAGGCAGTAAATAACCCTTTCAGTGATCTGGTTTATATCTGATCACGTCTACAGTTTAGGACACTAAATAACCCTTTCAGTGGGATCTGGTTTATATCTGATCACATCTACAGTTTAGGACAGTAAATAACCCTTGGAGTGGGATCTGGTTTATATCTGATCACGTCTACAGTTTAGGACAGTAAATAACCCTTTCAGTGGGATCTGGTTTATATCTGATCACATCTACAGTTTAGGACAGTAAATAACCCTTTCAGTGGGATCTGGTTTATATCTGATCATGTCTACAGTTTAGGACACTAAATAACCCTATCTGTGGGATCTGGTTTATATTAGTGTTTAGGGCAGTAAATAACCCTTTCGATGGGATCTGGTTTATATCTGATCACATCTACAGTTTAGGACAGTAAATAACCCTTTCAGTGGGATCTGGTTTATATCTGATCACGTCTACAGTTTAGGACAGTAAGTAACCCTCAGTGGGATCTGGTTTATATCTGGTCACATCTACAGTTTAGGTCAGTAATTAACCCTTTCAGTGGGATCTGGTTTATATCTGATCATGTCTACAGTTTAGGACACTAAATAACCCTTTCAGTGGGATCTGGTTTATATCTGATCACGTCTACAGTTTAGGACACTAAATAACCCTTTCAGTGATCTGGTTTATATCTGATCACGTCTACAGTTTAGGACAGCTGAACTGCTACATCTGTCGTTGTTTTCTTGATTCTCTTCCTGTTCTGTATACCATGATAGCACTGCAGTAAGCCTTTGGAATAGTACTTGGCGGCAGGTAGCCTAGTGGTTGTGAGAGGTGTGCCGGTAACCGAAAAGTTGCTGGTTTAATTCCCGAGCTGACTACATAACTAGTGTGCTGTTGAGCATGTCCCTTAACCCTAATTTCACATGTAAGATGTTCTGGATGAGAGCATCAACTCAAATGTAATGTACAGCTCATTGGTTACATTGTTACTCAACCTATTTCTACTGTTTCATTGACCAAGTGTATTTCATATGTCTCTCTCTCTCTCTCTCTCCCTCTCTCTCTCTCTCTCTCTCTCTCCCTCCCTGTCCCTCCCTCTCTCTCCCTCTCTCTCCCTCGCTCTCCCTCTCTCTCTCTCTCTCTCTCTCTCTCTCTTCCTCTCCTCTCTCTCTCTCTCTCTCTCTCTCTGTCTCTCTTTCTCTCTCTCTCTCTTCCTCTCTCCCTCTCCTCTCTCTCTCTCCTCTCTCTCTCTCTGTCTCTCTTTCTCTCTCTCTCTCTCCCTCTCTCTCTCTCTCTCTCTCTCTCTCTCTGTCTCTCTTTCTCTCTTCCTCTCTCTCTCTCCTCTCTCTCTCTCCTGTCTCTCTTTCTCTCTCTCTCTCTTTCTCTCTCTCTCTCTCCTCTCTCTCTCTCTCTCTCTCTCTCTCTCTCTGTCTCTCTCTCTCTCTCTCTCTCTCTCCCTCTCCTCTCTCTCTCTCTCTCTCTCTCTCTCTCTCTCTCTTCTCTCTCTCTCTCTCTCTCTCTCTCTCTCTCTCTCTCTCTCTCTCTCTCTCTCTCTCTTTCTCTCTCTCTCTCTTCTCTCTCCCTCTCCTCTCTCTCTCTCTCTCTTCTCTCTCCCTCTCCGTCTCTCTCTCTCTCTCTCTCTCTCCCTCTCTCTCCGCTCTCTCTCGCCCTCTCGTCTCTCTCTCTCCCTCTCCTCTCTCTCTCTCTCCCCTCTCTCTCGCGCTCTCCTCTCTCTCTCTCTCTCTCGCCCTCTCCTCTCTCTCTCTCTCTCTCTCTCTTCAGGGTGCTGCTCTGATCAGGATGCTGGCTAACGTCATGGGGCAACAGGTGTTCCAGAGAGGACTCAATGTAAGTTACCTTTCTGTCTCTTTCTTTCTCTCTCTATCTCTCGTTATACTGCTATGTCACTTATATGTGCGGTGCTTTACCAACAAATGGTAGACTGATGTCATCTGCACCATATGTCCAAGAGTCTGCTCTGTAATCATATACAGTCTTATATAGGTGGGATACTGTACATCCAATAACACCAGCACAGCATGGTATGGTTTTGTATGGTATGGTATGGTTTGACATGGTATGGTATGACATGGTATGGTATGACATGGTATGGTATGACATGGTATGGTATGGTGTGGTATGGTATGGCATGGTATGACATGGTATGGTATGGCATGGTAGAACATGGTATGGTATGGTATGACATGGTATGACATGGTATGGTATGACATGGTATGACATGGTATGACATTGCATGGCATGGTATGATATGGTGTGGCATGGTATGACATGGTATGGTGTGGCATGGTATGGTATGGTATGACATGGCATGGTATGGCATGGTATGGCATGGTATGGTGTGGCATGGTATGGTATGACATGGTATGACATAGTGTGGCATGGTATGGTGTGACATGGTATGGTATGGTATGGTGTGGTATGGCATTGTATGGTATGACATAGTATGACATGGTATGGCATGGTGTGGTATGGTATTGCATGGTATGACATGGTATGACATGGTATGGTAGAACATGGTATGGTATGACATGGTATGGTATGGTGTGGTATGACATGGTATGGTAGAACATGGTATGGTATGACATGGTATGGTATGGCATGGTATGACATGGTATGGTATGGCATGGTAGAACATGGTATGGTATGACATGGTATGGTATGGTATGACATGGTATGACATGGTATGACATGGTATGGTATGACATGGTATGACATGGTATGACATGGTATGACATGGTATGGTATGACATGGTATGGTATTGCATGGTGTGACATGGTATGACATGGTATGGTATGACATGGTATGGTATGGTATGACATGGTATTGTATGGTATGACATGGTATGACATGGTATGGCATGGTATGGTATGACATGGTTTGACATGGTATGACATGGTATGGTGTGGCATGGTATGACATGGTATGGTATGGCATGGTATGGTATGGCATGGTATGACATGGTATGGTATGACATGGTATTACATGGTATGGTATGACATGGTATGGTATGACATGGTATAACATGGTATGGTATGACTTGGTATGGTATGACATGGTATGGCATGGTATGGTATGGTATGACATGGTATGACATGGTATGGTATGACATGGTATGACATGGTATGGCATGGTATGACATGGTATGACATGGTATGACATGGTATGGTATGACATGGTATGACATGGTATGGTATGACATGGTATGGTATTGCATGGTGTGACATGGTATGACATGGTATGGTATGACATGGTATGGTATGGTATGACATGGTATTGTATGGTATGACATGGTATGACATGGTATGGCATGGTATGGTATGACATGGTTTGACATGGTATGACATGGCATGGTGTGGCATGGTATGACATGGTATGGCATGGTATGGTATGGCATGGTATTACATGGTATGGTATGACATGGTATGGTATGACATGGTATAACATGGTATGGTATGACTTGGTATGGTATGACATGGTATGACATGGCATGGTATGACATGGTATGGTATGACATGGTATGACATATGACATGGTATAGTATGCATGCCACCATGCTGAGTGTGTGTGTGTGTGTGTGTGTGTGTGTGTGTGTGTGTGTGTGTGTGTGTGTGTGTGTGTGTGTGTGTGTGTGTGTGTGTGTGTGTGTGTGTGTGTGTGTGTGTGTGTGTGTGTGTGTGTGTGTGTGTGTGTGTGTGTGTGTGTGTGTGTGGTAAAGGAGAAGACAGTGAGCAGTGTGACTAGACACCAGTCCCCTGGTTTAACAGATCCATCCAAGGATTAAGGCTCTAATCTGGTTGAACACAAACAGCAACCCAGGTTCTGTGTGAATCCCCTGATTTAATCAAGATGACTGCAAATACCAATACGCAGGAAGTCCCAGGAGTGTCTGTGTCTGTCCAGAATATGTTATTTGTTTACAGTTGTTGGATTAAATGTCATTAATATCCTAAATCAGTAAACAAAACAGCTTTTAGTATCAAGAACAAAACATTTAAATACGGAAAGAGAGTGAGAGAGTTCCATTGGAGTTCCATTGAAGTTCCATTGGAGTTCCATTGAAGTTCCATTGGAGTTCCATTGGAGTTCCATTGAAGTTCCATTGGAGTTCCATTGAAGTTCCATTGGAGTTCCATTGGAGTTCCATTGAAGTTCCATTGAAGTTCCATTGGAGTTCCATTGAAGTTCCATTGGAGTTCCATTGAAGTTCCATTGAAGTTCCATTGAAGTTCCATTGGAGTTCCATTGAAGTTCCATTGGAGTTCCATTGAAGTTCCATTGAAGTTCCATTGAAGTTCCATTGAAGTTCCATTGGAGTTCCATTGAAGTTCCATTGAAGTTCCATTGAAGTTCCATTGAAGTTCCATTGGAGTTCCATTGAAGTTCCATTGAAGTTCCATTGAAGTTCCATTGAAGTTCCATTGAAGTTCCATTGAAGTTCCATTGGAGTTCCATTGAAGTTCCATTGAAGTTCCATTGAAGTTCCATTGAAGTTCCATTGGAGTTCCATTGGAGTTCCATTGGAGTTTCTCCATTGACTATCACAACAGAATATCCTAAATTCCCTATAAATAACCATTGACTATCACAACAGAATATCCTAAATTCCCTATAAATAACCATTGACTTTTACAATGGAATATCCTAAATTCCCTATAAATAACCATTGACTATCACAATAGAATATCCTAAATTCCCAATAAATAACCATTGACTTTTACAATGGAATATCCTAAATTCCCAATAAATAACCATTGACTTTTACAATAGAATATCCTAAATTCCCAATAAATAACCATTGACTTTTACAATGGAATATCCTAAATTTTCTATAAATAACCATTGACTATCACAATAGAATATCCTAAATTCCCAATAAATAACCATTGACTTTTACAATGGAATATCCTAAATTCCCAATAAATAACCATTGACTTTTACAATAGAATATCCTAAATTCCCAATAAATAACCATTGACTATCACAATAGAATATCCTAAATTCCCTATAAATAACCATTGACTATCACAACAGAATATCCTAAATTCCCTATAAATAACCATTGACTATCACAACAGAATATCCTAAATTCCCTATAAATAACCATTGACTATCACAACAGAATATCCTAAATTCCCTATAAATAACCATTGACTATCACAATAGAATATCCTAAATTCCCTATAAATAACCATTGACTATCACAATAGAATATCCTAAATTCCCTATAAATAACCATTGACTATCACAATAGAATATCCTAAATTCCCTATAAATAACCATTGACTATCACAATAGAATATCCTAAATTCCCTATAAATAACCATTGACTATCACAATAGAATATCCTAAATTCCCTATAAATAACCATTGACTATCACAATAGAATATCCTAAATTCCCTATAAATAACCATTGACTATCACAATAGAATATCCTAAATTCCCTATAAATAACCATTGACTATCACAATAGAATATCCTAAATTCCTATAAATAACCATTGACTATCACAACAGAATATCATAAATTCCTATAAATAACCATTGACTTTTACAATGGAATATCCTAAATTCCCTATAAATAACCATTGACTATCACAACAGAATATCCTAAATTCCCTATAAATAACCATTGACTATCACAACAGAATATCCTAAATTCCCTATAAATAACCATTGACTTTTACAATGGAATATCCTAAATTCCCTATAAATAACCATTGACTATCACAACAGAATATCCTAAATTCCCTATAAATAACCATTGACTATCACAACAGAATATCCTAAATTCCCTATAAATAACCATTGACTTTTACAATAGAATATCCTAAATTCCAAATAAATAACCATTGACTATCACAATAGAATATCCTAAATTCCCTATAAATAACCATTGACTATCACAATAGAATATCCTAAATTCCCTATAAATAACCATTGACTATCACAATAGAATATCCTAAATTCCCTATAAATAACCATTGACTATCACAATAGAATATCCTAAATTCCCTATAAATAACCATTGACTATCACAATAGAATATCCTAAATTCCCTATAAATAACCATTGACTATCACAATAGAATATCCTAAATTCCCTATAAATAACCATTGACTATCACAACAGAATATCCTAAATTCCCTATAAATAACCATTGACTATCACAATAGAATATCCTAAATTCCCTATAAATAACCATTGACTATCACAATAGAATATCCTAAATTCCCTGTTAATAACCATTGACTATCACAACAGAATATCCTAAATTCCCTATAAATAACCATTGACTATCACAATAGAATATCCTAAATTCCCTATAAATAACCATTGACTATCACAACAGAATATCCTAAATTCCCTATAAATAACCATTGACTATCACAACAGAATATCCTAAATTCCCTATAAATAACCATTGACTATCACAATAGAATATCCTAAATTCCTATAAATAACCATTGACTATCACAACAGAATATCCTAAATTCCCTATAAATAACCATTGACTATCACAATAGAATATCCTAAATTCCCTATAAATAACCATTGACTATCACAATAGAATATCCTAAATTCCCTATAAATAACCATTGACTATCACAATAGAATATCCTAAATTCCCTATAAATAACCATTGACTATCACAACAGAATATCCTAAATTCCCTATAAATAACCATTGACTATCACAATAGAATATCCTAAATTCCCTATAAATAACCATTGACTATCACAACAGAATATCCTAAATTCCCTATAAATAACCATTGACTATCACAATAGAATATCCTAAATTCCCTATAAATAACCATTGACTATCACAATAGAATATCCTAAATTCCCTATAAATAACCATTGACTATCACAACAGAATATCCTAAATTCCCTATAAATAACCATTGACTATCACAACAGAATATCCTAAATTCCCTATAAATAACCATTGACTATCACAACAGAATATCCTAAATTCCCTATAAATAACCATTGACTATCACAATAGAATATCCTAAATTCCCTGTTAATAACCCAAATGACAGAGTGTGTATGTTACACATATATGATTGACAAGAGTTCCTTTGATGTTTCCCTGTTGTATTTCATACAGTCCTGCTGTTCAGGTTCAATCTGTTGAGAAGGTATCTGGTCTATTTCCTGTTCTTCCTATGACCCTCCTCTCTGAATCATTGAAACATCTCTCAGAACATCACACAACCAACCAGCTGTTATCAGACCTCAGTATTTATGCTAGCGTTGGCAAACTATGTCCCAATTTATTTTTTATTCTACTACAAAGAGCTCCTCGGTGTAAATGTTTGATTAGAGAGGTGAAGAGGTATCTCGGTGGAGTTGTACGATGTAATTGCACCCTACAGCAATGGGGAGGGTGTTGATGATATCTGTTTCAATTTTTAATTCTTTACATTTGGTTAAATCTACAGTGTGAGTATTGTGTGATGTCTCCCTTACGGTGGAGGGAACACAAACTATCCTTCCATTGTGTAGCAGCATCTTCTTCTGTTGTGACCTGATAATCACCAATACCATGGCAGGTTGTAATCTCGTCCACCAGCCGGCTCTTATTAATTAAGCCTGGGGACGAGGTTATATCAGTTGAGATTCAGTATTATTTAGTTAAGTTCCTAATTGTCTAACTTCAGGTCTTTGCAGTTAATGCGTTAATATACACAGTGTATTCAGAAAGTATTCAGACCCCTTGACTTTTCCCACATTTTGTTACGTTACAGCCTTATTATAAAACGGATTTTTAAAAAAAGGAATCCTCATCAATCTATACACAATACCCTATAATGACAGAGAAAACAGATTTTTAGACATTTTTGCAAATGTATATAAAATAAAAAATAAAAAACACATACTTCATTTACATAAGTATTCAGACCCTTTCCTATGAGATCCAACATGGAGATGTTGAAGTTGATGCATCAATACACATGATGTTGTTTAAGGACATTGCTCATTTATACAGCTCAGACTAACAAACTAGTCTCCCACTACATTTAACCATCTAACCCCTTCTGGCATGTACACAACCAGATATCAGACCTGAGATTAGTATTGGACCGTGTGTTCAACATCCCATAATACTGTTGCTACAGTACCATCAGGCTCCTTCAGACCTGAGAATAGTATTGGACAGTGTGTTCAACATCCCATAATACTGTTGCTACGATCAGGCTCCTTCAGACCTGAGATTAGTATTGGACAGTGTGTTCAACATCCCATAATACTGTTGCTACGA
The DNA here is from genome assembly GCF_018296145.1 of Oncorhynchus tshawytscha. Lineage (NCBI taxonomy): Eukaryota > Metazoa > Chordata > Actinopteri > Salmoniformes > Salmonidae > Oncorhynchus > Oncorhynchus tshawytscha. The sequence goes on from NW_024608520.1 coordinate 17,518, forward strand.
TCAGGCTCCTTCAGACCTGAGAATAGTATTGGACAGTGTGTTCAACATCCCATAATACTGTTGCTACGATCAGGCTCCTTCAGACCTGAGAATAGTATTGGACAGTGTGTTCAACATCCCATAATACTGTTGCTACGATCAGGCTCCTTCAGACCTGAGAATAGTATTGGACAGTGTGTTCAACATCCCATAATACTGTTGCTACGATCAGGCTCCTTCAGACCTGAGAATAGTATTGGACAGTGTGTTCAACATCCCATAATACTGTTGCTACAATCAGGCTCCTTTAGTTCAGCCGTATTATGTTTGCTTAGCAACAGCAGCCCAACCATCTGGTACTGCGCCTCACTGTGAGGATGGATATCCTGCTCTCTGCTCATTATAACAGTACATACATGTACTTTATCTCTCTCTCTCTCTGTCTGTCTGTCTGTCTGTCTGTCTGTCTGTCTGTCTGTCTGTCTGTCTGTCTGTCTGTCTGTCTGTCTGTCTGTCTGTCTGTCTGTCTGTCTGTCTGTCTGTCTGTCTGTCTGTCTGTCTGTCTGTCTCTCTCTCTCTCTCTCTCTCTCTCTCTCTCTCTCTCTGTCTCTGTCTCTGTCCTCTCTGTCTCTGTCAGTTTCTGGTTACAATTTATTAAGGGCTTTATTGGCATGGGAAACGTATTTACGTTGCCAAAGCAAGTGAGATTTGTTTTGTTTGCGGATCTATGTAATCTGACGGGAAATATATGTTTCTAATATGGTCATACATTGGGCAGGAGGTTAGGAAATGCAGCTCGGTGTCCACCTCATTTTGTGGGCAGTGGGCACTTAGCCTGTCTTCTCTTGAGAGGCTGGTCTGCCGATGGCGGCCTTTCTCAATAGCAAGGCTATGCTCACTGAGTCTGCCTTCTCTCTCTCTCCCCCACACAAAATCAAATCAAAATCAAAATCAAATCAAATCACACAGTAACATAGTGAGCTCATTGAGGCTGAGAGCCCTCCTTATACCTGGTGAACATCTTAAATAAATCCCACGGCACCACCTGCTCAATGGGAGGGGAGGGACACGATCAGAACAGAAGCCATGTTATTATACAATCAGAACAGAAGCCATGTTATATCAATCAGAACAGAAGCCATGTTATTATACAATCAGAACAGAAGCCATGTTATATCAATCAGAACAGAAGCCATGTTATATCAATCAGAACAGAAGCCATGTTATATCAATCAGAACAGAAGCCATGTTATTATACAATCAGAACAGAAGCCATGTTATATCAATCAGAACAGAAGCCATGTTATATCAATCAGAACAGAAGCCATGTTATATCAATCAGAACAGAAGCCATGTTATATCAATCAGAACAGAAGCCATGTTACTATACAATCAGAACAGAAGCCATGTTATTATACAATCAGAACAGAAGCCATGTTAGACCAATTAGAACAGAAGCCATGTTATTATACAATCAGAACAGAAGCCATGTTATTATACAATCAGAACAGAAGCCATGTTAGACCTAGAACAGAAGCCATGTTAGACCAATCAGAACAGAAGCCATGTTACTATACAATCAGAACAGAAGCCATGTTAGATACAATCAGAACAGAAGCCATGTTATTATACAATCAGAACAGAAGCCATGTTAGTTAGAACAGAAGCCATGTTACTATACAATCAGAACAGAAGCCATGTTATATCAATCAGAACAGAAGCCATGTTACTATACAATCAGAACAGAAGCCATGTTAGACCAATCAGAACAGAAGCCATGTTAGACCAATCAGAACAGAAGCCATGTTAGACCAATCAGAACAGAAGCCATGTTACTATACAATCAGAACAGAAGCCATGTTAGACCAATCAGAACAGAAGCCATGTTAGACCAATCAGAACAGAAGCCATGTTAGACCAATCAGAACAGAAGCCATGTTACTATACAATCAGAACATAAGCCATGTTAGACCAATCAGAACAGAAGCCATGTTATATCAATCAGAACAGAAGCCATGTTACTATACAATCCAAACTAAAGGAGGAGGTTTCTGGAGAAGATCACCATGCCAACAAGCCAGGAGGGATGAAACAACACTAAGGTCAACAATCTCTCTCTCTCTCTCTCTCTCTCTCTCTCTCTCTCTCTCTCTCCCCCACTCTCTCTCTCTCTTTTTCTCTCTCTCTCTCTATCTATCTTTCTCTCTCCATCCCGTGTGCTTGATTAGTGGGGTCTCTCTCTGTCAATCTCTCTCTCTCTCTCTCTCTCTCTCTCTCTCTCTCTCTCTCTCCCCCCTCTCTCTCCCCCTCTCTATCTATCTTTCTCTCTCCATCCCGTGTGCTTGATTAGTGGGGTCTCTCTGTCAATCTCTCTCTCTCTCTCTCTCTCTCTCGTTCTCTCTTTCTCTCTCGATCTCTCTCTCTCTCTCTCTGTCAGTCTCTCTCTCCATCTCTCTATCCCCTGTGCTTGATTAGTGGGGTCTCTCTCTCTCTTTTTCTCTCTC
>NW_024608520.1:25000-32500 GCF_018296145.1 Oncorhynchus tshawytscha
TCTGTTGAACTACGACAGGCTCAATGTCGCTGGCCATGGCAGAACACTGACATTCCTGTCTTGCAAGAAATCATGCACAGAATGAACAGTATGGCTGGTGGCATTGTCATGCTGAAGGGTCATATCAGGATGAGCCTGCAGGAAGGGTACCACATGAGGGAGGAGGATGTCTTCCCTGTAACGTACAGCGTTGAGATTGTCCGCAATGACAACAAGCTCAGTCCGGTGATGCTGAGACACACCGCCCCAGACCATGACGGACCCTCCACATCCAAATGATCCCGCTCCAGAGTACAGGCCTCGGTGTAACGCTCATTCCTTCCACAATAAATGCAAATCCGACCATCACTCCCGGTGAGACAAAACCGCGAAAGAGCACTTTTTGCCAGTCCTGTCTGGTCCAGCGACGGTGGGTTTGTGCCCATAGGTGACGTTGTTGCTGGTGATGTCTGGTGAGGACCTGCCTTACAACAGGCCTACAAGCCCTCAGTCCAGCCTCTCTCAGCCTATTGCGGACAGTCTGAGCACTGATGGAGGGATTGTGCGTTCCTGGTGTAACTCGGGCAGTTGTTGTTGCTATCCTGTACCTGTCCTGCAAGTGTGATGTTCGGACGTACCGATCCTGTGCAGGTGTTGTTACACGTGGTCTGCCACTGTGAGGACGATCAGCTGTCCGTCCTGTCTCCCTGTAGCGCTGTCTTAGGCGTCTCACAGTACAGACATTGCAATTTATTGCCCTGGATCTGCAGGGTGGATCTGCAGTCCTCATGCCTCCTTGCAGCATGCCTAAGGCACGTTCACGCAGATGAGTAGGGACCCTGGGCATCTTTCTTTTGGTGTTTTGGAGTCAGTAGAAAAGCCCCTTTAGTGTCCTAGTTTTCATAACTGTGACCTTAATTGCCTACCGTCTGTAAGCTGTTAGTGTCTTATGACCGTTCCACAGGTGCATGTTCATTAATTGTTTGTGATCTGTGAAGTTATTTGGATTTTTGCTAATTATCTTTGAAAGACAGGGTTCAGAAAAAGGGATGTTTCTTTTTTTTGCTGAGTTTACAACAGGCTTGGTGTGTAGTTGGTGTTTGTACAGATATCGGATCTTAATTTGACCAGTTTCGTCTCAGAAGTAAAATTAACTTGCATCAGGAGGATTTGATATTCTCAAAAAAACGGGAAATTTGTTTTGATAGGCTACAAAAAAATACACTTGTATTTTATAATTTAGACCAATATCTATCGTGTGTTATTAAGCTATATAAAATGACAGTTGTTGATGTGTGATTTGAGTTTTTTTTCCATTTGAATGTCTCAGTAGTAGGACCTGCAGTATTGGGACATGCGTCCTGTCTAGTGAATGTCTCAGTAGTAGGACCTGCAGTATAAGGACATGCATCCTGTCTAGTGAATGTCTCAGTAGTAGGACCTGCAGTATTAGGACATGCGTCCTGTCTAGTGAATGTCTCAGTATTAGGACCTGCAGTATTAGGACATGCATCCTGTCTAGTGAATGTCTCAGTAGTAGGACCTGCAGTATTGGGACATGCATCCTGTCAAGTGAATGTCTCAGTAGTAGGACCTGCAGTATTGGGACATGCATCCTGTCTAGTGAATGTCTCAGTAGTAGGACCTGCAGTATTGGGACATGCATCCTGTCTAGTGAATGTCTCAGTAGTAGGACCTGCAGTATAAGGACATGCGTCCTGTCTAGTGAATGTCTCAGTAGTAGGACCTGCAGTATAAGGACATGCATCCTGTCTAGTGAATGTCTCAGTATTAGGACCTGCAGTATAAGGACATGCATCCTGTCTAGTGAATGTCTCAGTAGTAGGACCTGCAGTATAAGGACATGCGTCCTGTCTAGTGAATGTCTCAGTAGTAGGACCTGCAGTATAAGGACATGCATCCTGTCTAGTGAATGTCTCAGTAGTAGGACCTGCAGTATAAGGACATGCATCCTGTCTAGTGAATGTCTCAGTATTAGGACCTGCAGTATAAGGTCATGCATCCTGTCTAGTGAATGTCTCAGTAGTAGGACCTGCAGTATAAGGACATGCATCCTGTCTAGTGAATGTCTCAGTAGTAGGACATGCAGTATAAGGACATGCATCCTGTCTAGTGAATGTCTCAGTAGTAGGACCTGCAGTATAAGGACATGCATCCTGTCTAGTGAATGTCTCAGTAGTAGGACCTGCAGTATAAGGACATGCATCCTGTCTAGTGAATGTCTCAGTAGTAGGACCTGCAGTATTAGGACATGCATCCTGTCTAGTGAATGTCTCAGTATTAGGACCTGCAGTATAAGGACATGCATCCTGTCTAGTGAATGTCTCAGTATTAGGACCTGCAGTATTTGGACATGCATCCTGTCTAGTGAATGTCTCAGTATTAGGACCTGCAGTATTGGGACATGCATCCTGTCTAGTGAATGTCTCAGTATTAGGACCTGCAGTATTAGGACATGCATCCTGTCTAGTGAATGTCTCAGTATTAGGACCTGCAGTATAAGGACATGCATCCTGTCTAGTGAATGTCTCAGTATTAGGACCTGCAGTATTAGGACATGCATCCTGTCTAGTGAATGTCTCAGTAGTAGGACCTGCAGTATAAGGACATGCGTCCTGTCTAGTGAATGTCTCAGTATTAGGACCTGCAGTATAAGGTCATGCATCCTGTCTCGTGAATGTCTCAGTATTAGGACCTGCAGTATAAGGACATGCATCCTGTCTAGTGAATGTCTCAGTATTAGGACCTGCAGTATAAGGTCATGCATCCTGTCTAGTGAATGTCTCAGTATTAGGACCTGCAGTATAAGGACATGCATCCTGTCTAGTGAATGTCTCAGTAGTAGGACCTGCAGTATAAGGACATGCATCCTGTCTAGTGAATGTCTCAGTAGTAGGACATGCAGTATAAGGACATGCATCCTGTCTAGTGAATGTCTCAGTAGTAGGACCTGCAGTATTAGGACATGCATCCTGTCTAGTGAATGTCTCAGTATTAGGACCTGCAGTATAAGGACATGCATCCTGTCTAGTGAATGTCTCAGTAGTAGGACCTGCAGTATAAGGACATGCATCCTGTCTAGTGAATGTCTCAGTATTAGGACCTGCAGTATTTGGACATGCATCCTGTCTAGTGAATGTCTCAGTATTAGGACCTGCAGTATAAGGACATGCATCCTGTCTAGTGAATGTCTCAGTAGTAGGACCTGCAGTATAAGGACATGCATCCTGTCTAGTGAATGTCTCAGTAGTAGGACCTGCAGTATAAGGACATGCATCCTGTCTAGTGAATGTCTCAGTAGTAGGACCTGCAGTATTTGGACATGCATCCTGTCTAGTGAATGTCTCAGTAGTAGGACCTGCAGTATAAGGACATGCATCCTGTCTAGTGAATGTCTCAGTATTAGGACCTGCAGTATTTGGACATGCATCCTGTCTAGTGAATGTCTCAGTATTAGGACCTGCAGTATAAGGACATGCATCCTGTCTAGTGAATGTCTCAGTAGTAGGACCTGCAGTATAAGGACATGCATCCTGTCTAGTGAATGTCTCAGTAGTAGGACCTGCAGTATAAGGACATGCATCCTGTCTAGTGAATGTCTCAGTATTAGGACCTGCAGTATAAGGACATGCATCCTGTCTAGTGAAAGTCTCAGTATTAGGACCTGCAGTATAAGGTCATGCATCCTGTCTAGTGAATGTCTCAGTAGTAGGACCTGCAGTATAAGGACATGCATCCTGTCTAGTGAATGTCTCAGTAGTAGGACATGCAGTATAAGGACATGCATCCTGTCTAGTGAATGTCTCAGTAGTAGGACATGCAGTATAAGGACATGCATCCTGTCTAGTGAATGTCTCAGTAGTAGGACCTGCAGTATAAGGACATGCATCCTGTCTAGTGAATGTCTCAGTAGTAGGACCTGCAGTATAAGGACATGCATCCTGTCTAGTGAATGTCTCAGTAGTAGGACCTGCAGTATAAGGACATGCATCCTGTCTAGTGAATGTCTCAGTAGTAGGACCTGCAGTATTTGGACATGCATCCTGTCTAGTGAATGTCTCAGTAGTAGGACCTGCAGTATAAGGACATGCATCCTGTCTAGTGAATGTCTCAGTATTAGGACCTGCAGTATTTGGACATGCATCCTGTCTAGTGAATGTCTCAGTATTAGGACCTGCAGTATAAGGACATGCATCCTGTCTAGTGAATGTCTCAGTAGTAGGACCTGCAGTATAAGGACATGCATCCTGTCTAGTGAATGTCTCAGTAGTAGGACCTGCAGTATAAGGACATGCATCCTGTCTAGTGAATGTCTCAGTATTAGGACCTGCAGTATAAGGACATGCATCCTGTCTAGTGAATGTCTCAGTATTAGGACCTGCAGTATAAGGTCATGCATCCTGTCTAGTGAATGTCTCAGTAGTAGGACCTGCAGTATAAGGACATGCATCCTGTCTAGTGAATGTCTCAGTAGTAGGACATGCAGTATAAGGACATGCATCCTGTCTAGTGAATGTCTCAGTATTAGGACCTGCAGTATAAGGACATGCATCCTGTCTAGTGAATGTCTCAGTATTAGGACCTGCAGTATTAGGACATGCATCCTGTCTAGTGAATGTCTCAGTAGTAGGACCTGCAGTATAAGGACATGCGTCCTGTCTAGTGAATGTCTCAGTATTAGGACCTGCAGTATAAGGTCATGCATCCTGTCTAGTGAATGTCTCAGTATTAGGACCTGCAGTATAAGGACATGCATCCTGTCTAGTGAATGTCTCAGTATTAGGACCTGCAGTATAAGGTCATGCATCCTGTCTAGTGAATGTCTCAGTATTAGGACCTGCAGTATAAGGACATGCATCCTGTCTAGTGAATGTCTCAGTAGTAGGACCTGCAGTATAAGGACATGCATCCTGTCTAGTGAATGTCTCAGTAGTAGGACATGCAGTATAAGGACATGCATCCTGTCTAGTGAATGTCTCAGTAGTAGGACCTGCAGTATTAGGACATGCATCCTGTCTAGTGAATGTCTCAGTATTAGGACCTGCAGTATAAGGACATGCATCCTGTCTAGTGAATGTCTCAGTAGTAGGACCTGCAGTATAAGGACATGCATCCTGTCTAGTGAATGTCTCAGTATTAGGACCTGCAGTATTTGGACATGCATCCTGTCTAGTGAATGTCTCAGTATTAGGACCTGCAGTATAAGGACATGCATCCTGTCTAGTGAATGTCTCAGTAGTAGGACCTGCAGTATAAGGACATGCATCCTGTCTAGTGAATGTCTCAGTAGTAGGACCTGCAGTATAAGGACATGCATCCTGTCTAGTGAATGTCTCAGTAGTAGGACCTGCAGTATTTGGACATGCATCCTGTCTAGTGAATGTCTCAGTAGTAGGACCTGCAGTATAAGGACATGCATCCTGTCTAGTGAATGTCTCAGTATTAGGACCTGCAGTATTTGGACATGCATCCTGTCTAGTGAATGTCTCAGTATTAGGACCTGCAGTATAAGGACATGCATCCTGTCTAGTGAATGTCTCAGTAGTAGGACCTGCAGTATAAGGACATGCATCCTGTCTAGTGAATGTCTCAGTAGTAGGACCTGCAGTATAAGGACATGCATCCTGTCTAGTGAATGTCTCAGTATTAGGACCTGCAGTATAAGGACATGCATCCTGTCTAGTGAAAGTCTCAGTATTAGGACCTGCAGTATAAGGTCATGCATCCTGTCTAGTGAATGTCTCAGTAGTAGGACCTGCAGTATAAGGACATGCATCCTGTCTAGTGAATGTCTCAGTAGTAGGACATGCAGTATAAGGACATGCATCCTGTCTAGTGAATGTCTCAGTAGTAGGACATGCAGTATAAGGACATGCATCCTGTCTAGTGAATGTCTCAGTAGTAGGACCTGCAGTATAAGGACATGCATCCTGTCTAGTGAATGTCTCAGTAGTAGGACCTGCAGTATAAGGACATGCATCCTGTCTAGTGAATGTCTCAGTAGTAGGACCTGCAGTATAAGGACATGCATCCTGTCTAGTGAATGTCTCAGTAGTAGGACCTGCAGTATTTGGACATGCATCCTGTCTAGTGAATGTCTCAGTAGTAGGACCTGCAGTATAAGGACATGCATCCTGTCTAGTGAATGTCTCAGTATTAGGACCTGCAGTATTTGGACATGCATCCTGTCTAGTGAATGTCTCAGTATTAGGACCTGCAGTATAAGGACATGCATCCTGTCTAGTGAATGTCTCAGTAGTAGGACCTGCAGTATAAGGACATGCATCCTGTCTAGTGAATGTCTCAGTAGTAGGACCTGCAGTATAAGGACATGCATCCTGTCTAGTGAATGTCTCAGTATTAGGACCTGCAGTATAAGGACATGCATCCTGTCTAGTGAATGTCTCAGTATTAGGACCTGCAGTATAAGGTCATGCATCCTGTCTAGTGAATGTCTCAGTAGTAGGACCTGCAGTATAAGGACATGCATCCTGTCTAGTGAATGTCTCAGTAGTAGGACATGCAGTATAAGGACATGCATCCTGTCTAGTGAATGTCTCAGTAGTAGGACCTGCAGTATAAGGACATGCATCCTGTCTAGTGAATGTCTCAGTATTAGGACCTGCAGTATAAGGACATGCATCCTGTCTAGTGAATGTCTCAGTATTAGGACCTGCAGTATAAGGACATGCATCCTGTCTAGTGAATGTCTCAGTAGTAGGACCTGCAGTATAAGGACATGCATCCTGTCTAGTGTGTTAGCGTGTGATCGAGCGAGAGAGAAAGAGAACTGCAGGTGTTCATTGAATTTATGTAAATCACGATGCTCATTTGAATATTGTTACTCATTGTTTATTTATTCCGCGCCTTATTATTTTTTAATTAAATTTTTCTGTTTGTATTGTTTTTCTTTTTTTCTCTCTCTGTATTGTTGGGAATCTATAATATAATAATCTACACCTGTTGTTGGGAAGGGCCCGTAAGTAATCATTTCACTGTTAATCTACACCTGTTGTTGGGAAGGGCCCGTAAGTAATCATTTCACTGTTAATCTACACCTGTTGTTGGGAAGGGCCCGTAAGTAATCATTTCACTGTTAATCTACACCTGTTGTTGGGAAGGGCCCGTAAGTAATCATTTCACTGTTAATCTACACCTGTTGTTGGGAAGGGCCCGTAAGTAATCATTTCACTGTTAATCTACACCTGTTGTTGGGAAGGGCCCGTAAGTAATCATTTCACTGTTAATCTACACCTGTTGTTGGGAAGGGCCCTTAAGTAATCATTTCACTGTTAATCTACACCTGTTGTTGGGAAGGGCCCGTAAGTAATCATTTCACTGTTAATCTACACCTGTTGTTGGGAAGGGCCCGTAAGTAATCATTTCACTGTTAATCTACACCTGTTGTTGGGAAGGGCCCATAAGTAATCATTTCACTGTTAATCTACACCTGTTGTTGGGAAAGGCCCGTAAGTAATCATTTCACTGTTAATCTACACC
>NW_024608520.1:37500-42500 GCF_018296145.1 Oncorhynchus tshawytscha
GGGAGAGATGTGGGGAAGGAAGGTTTGAGGAGGGAAAGAGGGAGAGATGTGGGGAAGGAAGGTTTGAGGGAGGGAAAGAGGGAGAGATGTGGGGAAGGAAGGATTGAGGGAGGGAAAGAGGGAGAGATGTGGGGAAGGAAGGCTTGAGGGAGGGAAAGAGGGAGAGATGTGGGGAAGGAAGAATTGAGAGAGAGGGAAAGAGGGAGGCATGTGGGGAAGGAAGGATTGAGGGAGGGAAAGAGGGAGAGATGTGGGGAAGGAAGGATTGAGAGAGGGAAAGAGGGAGAGATGTGGGGAAGGAAGGATTGAGGGAGGGAAAGAGGAGGTAGGGGAGGTACGGGAGGTACGGGAGTAGGGGTGGAGAGAGGGAGATGGAAGGATGAAGGGAAAGAGGGAGAGATGTGGGGAAGGAAGGATTGAGGGAGGGAAAGAGGGAGAGATGTGGGGAAGGAAGGCTTGAGGAGGGAAAGAGGGGAGTGATGTGGGGAAGGAAGGATTGAGGGAGGGAAAGAGGGAGAGATGTGGGGAAGGAAGGATTGAGGAAGGAAAGAGGGAGAGATGTGGGGAAGGAAGGCTTGAGAGAGGGAAAGAGGGAGAGATGTGGGGAAGGAAGGTTTGAGGAGGGAAAGAGGGAGGATGTGGGGAAGGAAGGCTTGAGGGAGGGAAAGAGGGAGAGATGTGGGGAAGGAAGGTTTGAGGGGGAAAGAGGGAGAGATGTGTGGAAGGAAGGATTGAGGGAAGGGTTGAGGGAGGGAAAGAGGAGGTAGGGGGGTATGGGAGTAGGGGTGGAGAGGGAGTGAGTGGCAGGATGAAGGGAAAAGGGGAGAGATGTGGGGAAGGAAGGATTGAGGGAGGGAAAGAGGGAGTAGATGATGGGGAAGGAAGGTTTGAGGAGGGAACGAGGAGGTAAGGAAGGGGTATGGGAGTAGGGGTGGAGAGAGTGAGGTGGCAGGAGGGAGGGCTAGAAGGAAGGAGAGAGGTAAAACAGACAGGGAAAGAGGGAGGTAGAGATAAGGGAAGAATGGGCAGGGGAGGAGGGAGGTAGAGATAGGAAGAATGGGCAGGGGAGGAGGGAGGTAGAGATAGGGGGAGGATGGACAGGGGAAGAGGGAGGTAGAGATAGGGGAGGAAGGAGGTAGAGATAGGGTAGGAGAGAGGTAGAGATAGGGGAGGAAGGACAGGGGAGGAGGGAGGTAGAGATAGGGGAGGAGGGACAGGGGAGGAGGGAGATAGAGATAGGGAGGAGGGACAGGGGAGGAGGTAGAGATAGGGAGGAGGGACAGGGGAGGAGGGAGGTAGAGATAGGGGAGGAGGGACAGGGGAGAAGGGAGATAGAGATAGGAGGGAGGGGAGGGAGGTAGAGATAGGGGTGGAAGGATAGGGGAGGAGGTAGGTAGAGATAGGATTGGAAGGATAGGGGAGGAGGGAGGTAGAGATAGGTGAGGATGGACAGGGGAGGTTATTGGTGATGGTGTGGGGTCCAGGGATGTAATGTTATTAGTGATGGTGTGGGGTCCAGGGATGTAATGTATTGGTGATGGTGTGGGGTCCAGGGATGTAATTTTATTAGTGATGGTGTGGTGTCCAGGGATGTAATGTTATTGGTGATGGTGTGGGGTCCAGGTATGTAATGTATTGGTGATGGTGTCAGACCCAATACCAGGGATGTAATGTTATTAGTGATGGTGTGGGGTCCAGGGATGTAATGTATTGGTGATGGTGTGGGGTCCAGGGATGTAATGTTATTGGTGATGGTGTGTTATCATCAGTCAGACCCAATACCCTGGCTGTGTGTGTTATCATCAGTCAGACCCAATACCCTGGCTGTGTGTGTTATTACCAGTCAGACCCAATACCCTGGCTGTGTGTGTTATTACCAGTCAGACCCAATACCCTGGCTGTGTGTGTTATCATCAGTCAGACCCAATACCCTGGCTGTGTGTGTTATCATCAGTCAGACCCAATACCCTGGCTGTGTGTGTTATCATCAGTCAGACCCAATACCCTGGCTGTGTGTGTTATTATCATTCAGACCCAATACCCTGGCTGTGTGTGTTATTATCAGTCAGACCCAATACCCTGGCTGTGTGTGTTATTATCAGTCAGACCCAATACCCTGGCTGTGTCTGTTATTACCAGTCAGACCCAATACCCTGGCTGTGTGTGTTATTACCAGTCAGACCCAATACCCTGGCTGTGTGTGTTATCATCAGTCAGACCCAATACCCTGGCTGTGTGTGTTATCATCAGTCAGACCCAATACCCTGGCTGTGTGTGTTATCATCAGTCAGACCCAATACCCTGGCTGTGTGTGTTATTACCAGTCAGACCCAATACCCTGGCTGTGTGTGTTATTACCAGTCAGTCCCAATACCCTGGCTGTGTGTGTTATTACCAGTCAGACCGAGACGACGGAACGGAAGAGTCTTGCCTTCATGAGTTGTTTGTGCCGTTCACCACTAATATCCCTCACCACTAATATCCCTCACCACTAATATCCCTCACCACTAATATCCCTCACCACTAATATCCCTCACCGGCAGGATTCTACACGGGATCCAAGGAGGCCGAGGATGTAATGGGCCTGTTGTAATTACACCCCGATGATTCATCTTCACAGCCAGACATCGCCTTACCAATTTAGTCCAATCCCTGTACTAACGGCTGTTCGAAGCAGCCCCATCTATCTGCTGTAAATGACTCACATTACAGTACGCCACGCGATAGTGTAGCGTAATAACAGGCTGATCAATGGATCTGAATACTAAAGGTCAATTGGTAAAAGACAACAAAACATAATTTATATTTTACAACACAGATCACTGCACACAATATACTACAGACAGTATAGACAAGGTATTCACACAACTCTTTAATACATCAATATACTATAGACAGTACTAAGTAGGTATGGCAGCGCTGTTGTATACACAGTCATTTACAGTGATGCTGTTAATACAATGTCCAATATACTATAGACAGTACTAAGTAGGTATGGCAGCGCTGTTGTATACAGTAGTCATTTACAGTGATGCTGTTGTATACAGTAGTCATTTACAGTGGTGCTGTCGTGTACAGTAGTAGAATACAGTGATGCTGTTGTGTACAGTAGTAGAATACAGTGATGCTGTTGTGTACAGTAGTCATTTACAGTGGTGCTGTCGTGTACAGTAGTAGAATACAGTGATGCTGTTGTGTACAGTAGTAGAATACAGTGATGCTGTTGTATACAGTAGTCATTTACAGTGGTGCTGTTGTGTACAGTAGTCATTTACAGTGGTGCTGTTGTGCACAGTAGTAGAATACAGTGATGCTGTTGTGTACAGTAGTAGGCTGCAAGATCTGTTTCCTTTCACCAACTCTGTTTCCTTTCCCAACTCTTCAGGCACTGCCTCTGAGAGACATAGATCTATAGGGAGACATAGATCTATAATCAGGAGACCTCTGAGAGACACAGTTCTATAACCAGGAGACCTCAGAGAGACATAGTTCTATAACCAGGAGACCTCTGAGAGACACAGTTCTATAACCAGTAGACCTCTGAGAGACATAGTTCTATAATCAGGAGACCTCTGAGAGACATAGATCTATAGGGAGACATAGATCTATAATCAGGAGACCTCTGAGAGACATAGTTCTAGATCAGGAGACCTCTGAGAGACATAGTTCTATAATCAGTAGACCTCTGAGAGACATAGTTCTATAGAGAGACATAGTTCTATAATCAGGAGACCTCTGAGAGACATAGTTCTATGGAGAGACATAGTTCTATAATCAGGAGACCTCTGAGAGACATAGTTCTATAATCAGGAGACCTCTGAGAGACATAGTTCTATAATCAGGAGACCTCTGAGAGACACAGTTCTATAATCAGGAGACCTCTGAGAGACATAGTTCTATAACCAGGAGACCTCTGAGAGACATAGTTCTATAATCAGGAGACCTCTGAGAGACACAGTTCTATAATCAGGAGACCTCTGAGAGACATAGTTCTATAATCAGTAGACCTCTGAGAGACATAGTTCTAGAATCAGGAGACATCTGAGAGACATAGTTCTATAACCAGTAGACCTCTGAGAGACATAGTTCTATAATCAGGAGCCCTCTGAGAGACATAGTTCTATAATCAGTAGACCTCTGAGAGACATAGTTCTATAGAGAGACATAGTTCTAATCAGGAGCCTCTGAGAGACATAGATCTATAATCAGGAGACCTCTGAGAGACATAGTTCTATAATCAGGAGACCTCTGAGAGACATAGTTCTATAATCAGGAGACCTCTGAGAGACATAGTTCTATAATCAGGAGACCTCTGAGAGACATAGTTCTAGAATCAGGAGACATCTGAGAGACATTCTATAATCAGGAGACCTCTGAGAGACATAGTTCTAGAATCAGGAGACCTCTGAGAGACATAGTTCTAGAATCAGGAGACATCTGAGAGACATAGTTCTATAACCAGTAGACCTCTGAGAGACATAGTATAGAGAGACATAGTTCTAATCAGGAGACCTCTGAGAGACATAGTTCTATAATCAGTAGACCTCTGAGAGACATAGTTCTATAGACAGACATAGTTCTAGAATCAGGAGACATCTGAGAGACATAGTTCTATAACCAGTAGACCTCTGAGAGACATAGTTCTATAGAGAGACATAGTTCTAGATCAGGAGACCTCTGAGAGACATAGATCTATAATCAGGAGACCTCTGAGAGACATAGATCTATAATCAGGAGACCTCTGAGAGACATAGTTCTAGAATCAGGAGCCCTCTGAGAGACATAGTTCTAGAATCAGGAGACCTCTGAGAGACATAGTTCTATAATCAGTAGACCTCTGAGAGACATAGTTCTAGAATCAGGAGACATCTGAGAGACATAGTTCTAGAATCAGGAGACCTCTGAGAGACATAGTTCTAGAATCAGGAGACCTCTGAGAGACACAGTTCTAGAATCAGTAGACCTCTGAGAGACATAGTTCTAGAATCAGGAGACCTCTG
>NW_024608520.1:47500-65765 GCF_018296145.1 Oncorhynchus tshawytscha
CATAAATACTCCAGGCTGAGAGGCTGATTGTGTTTGTATGGTGATGTCATGACGTGTGTTTACTCCAGGGGACGATAGGGCTGATTGTGTTTGGTATGACGTTTGTTTACTCTATGGATTGATTGTTATGATCTTCACTATTTAATTTCACGACATCCTGGCGACTGCGCTGAAAATGCTAATGTATTACATCTGGTATGTTGTAAACTAACGTTCAAACATTTGTAACAGACATCGTCCAGAAGTATGTCTTCATTAGGTTGATTCCCACGTTAGATCACATCGTAATGGCAGTTTAAAGCACATCTTTTCCCCCAGGTGATACCTGCTGCCAATAAAAGCCACAATCAATCAGTTCAGTTTATCTGAAAGGTCTCTAGCTCTCTGACCATGGCTAATGTCCTCGGGCTAAACTGCCTCCAGTCCTTCTATAGGCCTGAAGAAGAGTGAGAACCCCCTCATAGGAGATCCCTGCTCTGGTCTTGTCTGGTCTTTGAGCTATAAAACATGTCTGTCAATGATCAAACAGCCATTAAAGACAACGTCATTCACAGCAGATGTCTTAGTCTTGTGAAATCTGCAGTCAAATTACGTAGTGTCCTCATGGTTGGATTGTTCTTTTTCATAAAATCATAATTAATAAACAGATATTTGGTTTTGTTATATTTCAGACTTCTGTTATGTATATAAAGTTAAATATTGAGATGCAAACTCAAAATGTAGTACATTTCAACTCTACATCTGACATGGTACAGGTGTCTTATTTTTTTGTAAGCCCATAACCATATGGGTGAGGTGTATACGTTTGTTTCAAAATAGATTTGTTTAATTAGACTACCAAGGATCATTCTGGTGACCCTGATTTATCCCAGTGCAGTAAAAGGTTAAAAGAGCATTCTCTCTCTCTCTCTCTCTCTCTCTCTCTCTCTCTCTCTCTCTCTCTCTCTCTCTTTTCAACCACGCCACAATTTTTCTTGTAAACAACCTATAGTTTTGGTAAGTCGGTTAGGACATCTACTTTGTGTTTCAACATTTGTTTACAGACAGATTATTTCACTTATAATTCACTGTATCACAATTCGAGTGGGTCAGAAGTTTACATACACTAAGTTGACTGTGCCTTTAAACAGCTTGGAAAATTCCAGAAAATGACGTCATGGCTTTAGAAGCTTCTGATAGTCTAATTGACATAATTCGAGTCAATTGGAGGTGTACCTGTGGATGTAGTTCAAGGCCTACCTTCAAACGCAGTGCCTCTTTGCTTGACATCATGGGAAAATAAAAAGAAATCAGAAAAAAATTGGAGACCTCCACAAGTCTGGTTCATCCTTGGGAGAAATTTCCAAATGCCTGAAGGTACCGCGTTCATCTGTACAAACAATAGTACGCAAGTATAAACACCATGGGACCACACGGCCGTCATACTGCTCAGGAAGGAGACGAGTTCTGTCTCCTAGAGATGAACGTACTTTGGTGCGAAAAGTGCAAATCAATCCCAGAACAACAGCAAAGGACCCTGTGAAGATGCTGGAGGAAACAGGTACAACGTATCTATATCCACAGTAAAACGAGTCCTATATCGACATAACCTGAAAGGCTACTCAGCAAGGATGAAGCCAGACTATGGTTTGCAACTGCACATGGGGACAAAGATCATACTTTTTGGAGAAATGTCCTCTGGTCTGATGAAACAAAAATAGAACTGTTTGGCCATAATGATCATTGTTATGTTTGGGGAGGCTTACAAGCCAAAGAACAGCATCCCAACCGTGAAGCACGGGGGTGGCAGCATCATGTTGTGGGGTGCTTTGCTGCAGGAGGGACTGGTGCACTTCACAAAATAGATGGCTTCATGAGAAAGGACAATGATGTAGATATATTGAAGCAACATCTCAAGACATCAGTCAGGAAGTTAAAGCTTGGTTGCAAATGGGTCTTCCAAATGGACAATGACCCCAAGCATACTCCCAAAGTTGTGGCAAAATGGCTTAAGGACATCAAAGTCAAGGTATTTTAGTCGCAATCACAAAGCCCTGACCTCAATCCTATAGAACATTTGTGGGCAGAACTGAAAAAGCTTGTGAGAGCAAGGAGGCCTACAAACCTGACTCAGCTACAGCAGCAGCTCTGTCAGGAGGAATGGGCCAAAATTCACCCAACTTATTATGGAAAGCTTGTGGAAGGCTACCCAAAACGTTTGACCCAAGTTAAACAATGTATTGGCAATGCTACCAAATACTAATTAAGTGTATGTAAACTTCTGACCCACTGGGAATGTGATGAAAGAAATAAAAAGCTGAAATTCTCTCTACTATTATTCTGACATTTCACATTCTTAAGATAAAGTTGTGATCCTAACTGCTGACCTAAGAAAGGATTTTTTTACAACAATTAAATGTCAGGAATTGTGAAAAACTGAGTTTAAATGTATTATGCTAAGATGTATGCAAACTTCAGACTTCAACTGTATATATATACACACACAACTGGTCAAAAGTTTTAGAACATCTACTCATGTCTTTTTCTTTATTTTTACTATTTTCTACATTGTAGAATAATAGTGAAGACATTGATAATATGAAATAACACATATTGAATCATGTAGTAACAAAACAAGTGTTAATAACCACCCTTTGCCTTGGTGACAGCTTTAAACACGCTCTCAACTAGCTTCATGACATAGTCACCCGGAATGCATTTCAATTAACAGGTGTGCCTTGTTAAAAGTACATTTGTGGAATTCCTTTCCTACTTAGTGTGTTTGAGCCAATCAGTGGTGTTGTGACAAGGTAGGGCTGGTATACAGAATATAGCCCTATTTGGTAAAAGACCAAGTCCATATTATGGAAAGAACAGCTCAAATAAGAAAAGAGTCCATCATTACTTTAAGACATGAAGGTCAGTCAATACGGAACATTTTCATAACTTTGAAAGTTTCTTCAAGTGCGGTCGCAAAAACCATCAAGCGCTATGAAGAAACTGGCTCTCATGAGGACTGCCACAGCAAAGGAAGACCCAGAGTTACCTCTGCTGCAGAGTTTAAGTTCATTAGAGTTACCAACCTCAGAATTTGCAGCCCAAATAAATGCTTCACAGAGTTGAAGTAACAGACACATCTCAACATCAACTGTTCAGAGGAGACTGTGTGAATCAGGCCTTCATGGTTGAATTGCTGCAACGAAACCACTACTAAAGGACACCAATAAGAAGAAGAGACTTGCTTGGTCTAAGAAACACGAGCAATGGACATTAGACTGGTCCAAATTGGAGATTTTTGGTTCCAACCGCCGTGTCTTTGTGAGACGCTGTGTGGGTGAACGGATGATCTGCTCATGTGGTTCCCACCGTGAAGCATGGAGGAGGAGGTGTTATGGTGGGAGGGTGCTTTGCTGGTGACACTGTCTGTGATTTATTTAGAATTCAAGGCACACTTAACCAGCATGGCTACCACAGCATTCTGCACTAATACACTATCCCATCTGGTTTGGACTTAGTGGGACTATCAGTTTTTTCAACAGGACAATGACCCAACACAGCCCCGGGCTGTGTAAGGGCTATTTTACCAAGAAGGAGAGTGCTGCATCAGATGACCTGGCCTCCACAATCCCCCGACCTCAACCAAATTGAGATGGTTTGGCATGAGTTGGACCGCAGAGTGACGGAAAAGTAGCCAGCAAGTGCTCAGTATATGTGGGAACTCCTACAAGACTGTTGGAAAATCATTCCAGGTGAAGCTGGTTGAGAGAATGCCAAGAGTTTGCAAAGCTGTGATCAAGGTAAAGGGTGGCTATTTAAAGAATCAGGACCTGGGTTCTGTCTGGTAAATAACAGAGAGTCAGGACCTGGGTTCTGCCTTTTAAATAACAGATTCAGGACCTGGGTTCTGTCTGGTAAATAATAGAGAGTCAGGACCTGGGTTCTGTCTGGTAAATAACAGAGAGTCAGGACCTGGGTTCTGCCTTTTAAATAACAGATTCAGGACCTGGGTTCTGTCTGGTAAATAACAGAGAGTCAGGACCTGGGTTCTGTCTGGTAAATAACAGAGTCAGGACCTGGGTTCTGCCTTTTAAATAACAGAGTCAGAACCTGGGTTCTGCCTGGTAAATAACAGAGAGTCATGACCTGGGTTCTGTCTGGTAAATAACAGACCATGAAGCAACAAGCAGTCTTATTTTTCTCCTCACACTTCCACTGTCCATGAAGGACCCAGCATCCTCAGTTCTCTCCTCACACCTCCACTCTCCATGAAGGACCAAGCATCCTCAGTTCTCTCCTCACACCTCCACTCTCCATGAAGGACCAACTATCCTCAGTTCTCTCCTCACACCTCCACTGTCCATGAAGGACCCAGCATCCTCAGTTCTCTCCTCACACCTCCACTCTCCATGAAGGACCCAGCATCCTCAGTTCTCTCCTCACACCTCCACTCTCCATGAAGGACCCAGCATCCTCAGTTCTCTCCTCACACCTCCACTCTCCATGAAGGACCAAGCATCCTCAGTTCTCTCCTCACACCTCCACTCTCCATGAAGGACCAACTATCCTCAGTTCTCTCCTCACACCTCCACTGTCCATGAAGGACCCAGCATCATCAGTTCTCTCCTCACACCTCCACTGTCCATGAAGGACCAAGCATCCTCAGTTCTCTCCTCACACCTCCACTGTCCATGAAGGACCCAGCATCCTCAGTTCTCTCCTCACACCTCCACTGTCCATGAAGGACCAAGCATCCTCAGTTCTCTCCTCACACCTCCACTGTCCATGAAGGACCAAGCATCCTCAGTTCTCTCCTCACACCTCCACTGTCCATGAAGGACCAAGCATCCTCAGTTCTCTCCTCCACTGTCCACCTCCAGTTCTCTCCTCTCCATGAAGGACCAAGCATCCTCAGTTCTCTCCTCACACCTCCACTGTCCATGAAGGACCAAGCATCCTCAGTTCTCTCCTCACACCTCCACTCTCCATGAAGGACCAAGCATCCTCAGTTCTCTCCTCACACCTCCACTCTCCATGAAGGACCAAGCATCCTCAGTTCTCTCCTCACACCTCCACTGTCCATGAAGGACCCAGCATCCTCAGTTCTCTCCTCACACCTCCACTCTCCATGAAGGACCCAGCATCCTCAGTTCTCTCCTCACACCTCCACTCTCCATGAAGGACCCAGCATCCTCAGTTCTCTCCTCACACCTCCACTCTCCATGAAGGACCAAGCATCCTCAGTTCTCTCCTCACACCTCCACTCTCCATGAAGGACCAACTATCCTCAGTTCTCTCCTCACACCTCCACTGTCCATGAAGGACCCAGCATCCTCAGTTCATCCTCAGTTCCTCACACCTCCACTTCCATGAAGGACCCAGCATCCTCAGTTCTCTCCTCACACCTCCACTCTCCATGAAGGACCAAGCATCCTCAGTTCTCTCCTCACACCTCCACTGTCCATGAAGGACCCAGCATCCTCAGTTCTCTCCTCACACCTCCACTGTCCATGAAGGACCAAGCATCCTCAGTTCTCTCCTCACACCTCCACTGTCCATGAAGGACCAAGCATCCTCAGTTCTCTCCTCACACCTCCACTACTGTAATGATATCTCTAGACAAAGCTCTGGGAGCTGAATTCAATGGTAACAATACATCATTTAGAACTACAACGATGTGCAATACTTGGCCATTTGAAACGATACTCTCTGCCGAGATCCTCTGCAACATGCAGCCCGGATATTTCACTGTTAATTGTCACCACTTCAATCACCCATTGTATCCCTATGAATAGGTCATGATCTGTCTGTCTGCCCCTATAGGGGTAAGTGCTGGAAGTACTATAAGCACTAAAGACATGCGATAGGCACCCCTTTGAGTGATGAAGAGGATTTCACTTCTCACTAACTCTGTTTGTCCCATTGACACATCTAACGCCTCATCAATCGTCTGTGACGGCCAATTAATTCAATGAATGCTGATATTCACAGCTTTCCATCGGGCTATTCATGAGAAACCAATTTGCATCAGTAATCTGCCACGTGAAGCGGGCACAAAGCCTTTTGTGAAGGGAAGCCCAGGATCACTGGCAGCACGGCTGGTCTATCCTGGCTTTACTCCCCTGTCAATATGTCTCAGAGGATACAGAAGTGTGTGTGTGTGTGTGTGTGTTTGTGTTTGTGTGTTCAAAGCCATGATCAACGGTCCCCGTTTTTAAATGATGTACAGCTTATAACAGGATAAAGCCTTCATAAACACTACATAAATCACAAATGATCTATAACCGCATGTCATGCTCTATAAAGGCTTCATAAAGCCTTAATAAACACAACATAAACGTGTCACAAATGATCTATAACCGTGTCACTATAAATGATAAAGCCTTATAACCGTCACAAATGTCATGCTCTATAACAGGCTTCATAAAGCCTTCATAAACACAACATAAACGTGTCACAAATGATCTATAACCGTATGTCATGCTCTATAACAGGCTTCATAAAGCCTTCATAAACACAACATAAACGTGTCACAAATGATCTATAACCGTATGTCATGCTCTATAACAGGCTTCATAAGTCACAAATGATCTATGGCGTAACTGTGTGACATAACCAGCAATGTCAAATGTGACATAATGTCACTATGTCAAATTGAAGCTGTGCTTTATAGTGGGTGGCAGGAGCACTGCTTCGTAAAGGTTCGTATACATCATATGAAGGCTTCATAAAGCATTATAACCTCGTCATGCATCTCGGTAGAGCATCGCATCACCGGGATAGTGGGTTAGGTTGTCATGACTACCCACACGATAAAAAACATGTCTGCGCTCATGACTGAAAGTCGCTTTTGGATAAAAGCGTCTGGTAAATTGTATAAATTATAATATATTACTGTAAAACATTTCTAGGATAACCCAACCTCTTTCCCTCCTGGGTGCAGAGCCAATATTGGACCTGACCTCAACTTCCCCCACAATGCTGTGCTGCAGGATGACACACTCTAAAGTGCAGTCATACACAGCGAAAAAATGTTCGATAGTCCCTTTTAAAATCGGTTATATTTTTTGGCCTAACTCAATATTTTTTCTCCAAATTCTGTTTTCTCTGTTATTGTTTTTCCAGGTTTCAGATTTCCCCCACACATTTTGGAATAGAAAAACAACTTTTCTGTGTTTTTTTCTGTGTTTACAACAATGCTTGAACCACAACGGGGAATGAGTTTTGAGTTCTCTAAGAAACTTAGACTTTTGAGTGTCGTTGCCCTTTAATTCAGTCCGCCCTGAACTGTGTTGTTTGGTTAGCGGTGTTTCTGTAGCGATGTAAGTTCGCAAATCAAATACTCATTTGTAGTGCCAACCGGAAACCAGTCAGTTAAGCTTTATTTTATTGTAATTTAAATGAATTTGTAGTAGTTACGTGTTAAGTTAGATTACATACTGTAGCTATCGCAATCGTTATTTCCAATAATAGATACAGCCATGTCTCATAGTCACATCATGAGTTTTGTAAATAAACGATGAATATAATACAAATCGAATAGAGTTTCCCATTTCCCCATTCAGAGTATTTCTGGCGCACAATTGGCCCGGCGTCGTCCGGGGAGCGTCGTCCGGGAGCGTCGTCCGGGAGCGTCGTCCGGGAGCGTCGTCCGGGGAGCGTCGTCGGGGGCGTCGTCCGGGAGCGTCGTCGGGAGCGTCGTCCCGGGAGCGTCGTCGTCCGGGAGCGTCGTCGGGAGCGCGTCGTCCGGGAGCGTCGTCCGTCTGGGGAGCGTCGTCCGGGAGCGTCGTCCGGGGAGCGTCGTCCGTCGGGGAGCGTCCGGGCGTCGTCGGGAGCATCGTCCGGGAGCGTCGTCCGGAGCGTCGTCCGGGGAGCGTCCGGGAGCGTCGTCCGGGAGCGTCGTCCGGGGTAGGGGAAGGTTTGGCGGGGTAGGCCGTCATTGTAAATAAGAATTTGTTCTTAACTAACTTGCCTAGTTAAATAACGGTAAAATAAATAAAATAATAAAACCCAGAAATGTTTTTTTTTTTTTTTTTCCAAATGGACAAAGGCCTTTCCTCACAGACCTGCTAACTTTCTTTATTGTTACTTTTAAAGTGGGACCCTTCAGTACCTCCAGCAGGCAGGGCGGCACGGACCATTCCTCCGCCAGCTCAGGGAAAAGCTACGTTATTCAGAGCCCCGCGTACTGTTCGATGTAATTGCGTACCTGGACTTTTTGAAACGTAATGTTTTGATATTGTTTGTAAAAAATATTAAAATGTTTACCAAAGGGTCTGACTTCAAAGTAAGTTCTGCGACATGCGATATTGAGTCTTTATAGATGTGTAATAAAGGACCGAGGGTGTCTCACTTCAAATAAAGTATTACAGGAGACTACAGGAAGTGTCAATAAATAGGTTATTTACCTTCTGCTGATCTATGAAGGTTCTCTCATGATCCCACAGGTTACTGTAGAGTGTGAGAGGTATTTAAATCGGTTGATGGACATGCGAAGCGTGTGTATGTGTGTGCGTGTGCGTGTGCGTGCGTGTGTGTGTGTGTGTGTGTGTGTGTGTGTGTGTGTGTGTGTGTGTGTGTGTGTGTGTGTGTGTGTGTGTGTGTGTGTGTGTGTGTGCGTGTGTGTGTGCGTGTGTGTGTGTCAGAACGAACCAAGATGATTTGGACTAGTCCAACCTGAGATTTCAGAACCAAGATGATTTGGACTAGTCCAACCTGAGATTTCCTCACCAGGTATTCCTCCTCTGTTCCCATGGAGACCAGGGTTTGATTACAACCTGTTACAATGGTGCCCACATTTTAATGGCTAATCTTTCAGTGGGGGGGGGTCAAAGACCCGACCGGGCCCAGCACCACACGGTGTGACTCGTTGTATTGTTGTGTATGTGTACGGAGGAACATGTAACTTGCCTCTGGAA
Organism: Oncorhynchus tshawytscha; assembly: GCF_018296145.1. Taxonomy (NCBI): domain Eukaryota; kingdom Metazoa; phylum Chordata; class Actinopteri; order Salmoniformes; family Salmonidae; genus Oncorhynchus; species Oncorhynchus tshawytscha. Next base: position 56,395 of record NW_024608520.1, read on the forward strand.
GAAAAGCCACTTTCAATGTCCTTATGTTGGTGGCTTTCATCAAGGTCAGTGTTTCTTTGTGCGTCGTCGTCGTCTCCAGGCTATTGGACACGCAGCACATAGAAACCTGGCATAGCAACCATTCAGAGTTGGCCTGAGTGGGAGGGACCATAGAATTACATGGGAGTGGCCTCACTGAGTAAAGTATGTGTCATCCTTAGCTAGCAAAAACTTTCCCTCTGGTCGTCACTATTTAACACAGCCACAAAGTTATAATTATGGCTCAACATTTCCGCAATTTAACCCTAACTAATGAAGGTCACATTTGATGTGTTGGGTCATCAAATCAAATCAAATGTATTTATAAAGCCCTTCGTACATCAGCTGATATCTCAAAGTGCTGTACAGAAACCCAGCCTAAAACCCCAAACAGCAAGCAACGCAGGTGTAGAAGCACCGTGGCTAGGAAAAACTCCCTAGAAAGGCCAAAACCTAGGAAGAAACCTAGAGAGGAACCAGGCTATGAGGGGTGGCCAGTCCTCTTCTGGCTGTGCCGGGTGGAGATTATAACAGAACATGGCCAAGATGTTCAAACGTTCATAAATGACCAGCAGGGTCAGATAATAATAAGCACAGTAGTTGTCGACCTTCGGCACATTTGGCCAGGAAGTGTCCGGGGAATGAGATTCGGTGTAAATGTGACTAACATAGTGGGTTATTTGCCATGACTTCACTTTCGAGAGTGTTGGAATCCTGCAGCACAATATGTCACCCTTTATAAAGCACATGTTTATATCATATTTGCCATAGTGGGTTATGACACATTTGACATAGTGGGTTATGTCACATTTGACATAGTGGGTTATGTCACATTTGACATAGTGGGTTATGTCACATTTGACATAGTGGGTTATGTCACATTTGCCATAGTGGGTTATGACACATTTGACATAGTGGGTTATGTCACATTTGACATAGTGGGTTATGTCACATTTGACATAGTGGGTTATGTCACATTTGACATAGTGGGTTATGTCACATTTGCCATAGTGGGTTATGTCACATTTGACATAGTGGGTTATGTCACATTTGACATAGTGGGTTATGTCACATTTGACATAGTGGGTTATGTCACATTTGCCATAGTGGGTTATGTCACATTTGCCATAGTGGGTCACATTTTATGTCACATTTGCCATAGTGGGTTATGTCACATTTGCCATAGTGGGTTATGTCACATTTGCCATAGTGGGTTATGTCACATTTGCCATAGTGGGTTATGTCACATTTGCCATAGTGGGTTATGTCACATTTGCCATAGTGGGTTATGTCACATTTGCCATAGTGGGTTATGTCACATTTTAGTGGGTTATGTCACATTTGCCATAGTGGGTTATGTCACATTTGCCATAGTGGGTTATGTCACATTTGACATAGTGGGTTATGTCACATTTGCCATAGTGGGTTATGTCACATTTGACATAGTGGGTTATGTCACATTTGACATAGTGGGTTATGTTGCCATGTCACATTGTGGGTTATGTCACATTTGACATAGTGGGTTATGTCACATTTGCCATAGTGGGTTATGTCACATTTGACATAGTGGGTTATGTCACATTTGACATAGTGGGTTATGTCACATTTGCCATAGTGGCTTATGTCACATTTGACATAGTGGGTTATGTCACATTTGCCATAGTGGGTTATGTCACATTTGCCATAGTGGGTTATGTCACATTTGACATGGGTGATTATGTCATATCTGACATTGGTGATTATGTCACATTTGACATTGGTGATTATGTCACATTTGACATTGGTGATTATGTCACATTTGACATTGGTGATTATGTCACATTTGACATAGTGGGTTATGTCACATTTGCCATAGTGGGTTATGTCACATTTGACATTGGTCATTATGTCACATTTGACATTGGTCATTATGTCACATTTGACATTGGTGATTATGTCACATTTGACATAGTGGGTTATGTCACATTTGACATTGGTGATTATGTCACATTTGACATTGGTGGTTATGTCACATTTGACATTGGTGATTATGTCACATTTGACATTGGTGGTTATGTCACATTTGACATTGGTGATTATGTCACATTTGACATTGGTGATTATGTCACATTTGACATTGGTGATTATGTCACATTTGACATAGTGGGTTATGTCACATTTGACATTGGTGATTATGTCACATTTGACATTGGTGATTATGTCACAAAGTTGCGCCACATTTGTGAACCCTTATACCCTTATAAAGCATACGGTTATAGATGCTCTGTAACAAACACATTTATGTAGTGCTCATGAAGGCTTTATGAAGGCTTTATAAGCTGAACGTCATTTTAAAAAACGGGAGCCGAAATATCACGTGTTGTTTTAGACACCCGAGAGGAAGGATGGCTGATTTCCAGATAACTAACCGTACTTCATCTGAATAGAGAACTTGTCAAACTACGACAGGTTCAGACAACATTATTCACCACAGACGGATGATGACGAATCTAAAAGATCTTCTGTCTGGTCACGCCAATTATTGCCCTGGCAAGCGCTGTGAAGCAATTATCTATCATTATTGTCAACCCCCCCCCCAACACCCCAAAAAAATATTTATTCTGCTAATCTAGTCATCCTAAAGCAGGTGAAGCATGAACAAAATGTCCTATTTGGAAAGCAGACTGAATTGACAGCGTCAATAATAACACTAATAATCCCTTGCCTTGTATTTAACACCTGGTCCTTGGTGGCCCTGGATTACAGATCAGGGATTAGAGATTACGCTGCACTGAACAAACTCTAGTATTATTATTATAGTCTGACCAACACAGGAGAAGATATAGAAGCTGAGTTTACTATTCAGGGTGGCACCTCTGCATAGTCTTCGCCAATATTACACTACAACCACCCACCTGGAAAACATTTTTACAAACTGTCCAGTCTTTGATGTATAAATTCTCCTTTTTAAAACATCAGAGGAGTTTTATAACCCAACTAACTGATTCTGAATCGCACGTTTTTAATTAAGGTCTTACGTTTCTCTTGTCCTCGCTTTCTTGTTACGTTTAGAATTCCCCTGCATTTTATACCGAGGATGTCCATCTACTTCCTATAGGATGTCCATCTACTTCCTTTAGGATGTCCATCTACTTCCTATAGGATGTCCATCTACTTCCTATAGGATGCCCATCTACTTCCTTAAGGATGTCCATCTACTTCCTATAGGATGTCCATCTACTTCCTTAAGGATGTCCATCTACTTCCTATAGGATGTCCATCTACTTCCTATAGGATGTCCATCTACTTCCTATAGGATGTCCATCTACTTCCTATAGGATGTCCATCTACTTCCTTAGGATGTCCATCTACTTCCTATAGGATGTCCATCTACTTCCTTAAGGATGTCCATCTACTTCCTATAGGATGTCCATCTACTTCCTATAGGATGTCCATCTACTATAGGATGTTCCTATAGGATGTCCATCTACTTCCTTTAGGATGTCCATCTACTTCCTTTAGGATGTCCATCTACTTCCTATAGGATGTCCATCTACTTCCTATAGGATGTCCATCTACTTCCTATAGGATGTCCATCTACTTCCTATAGGATGTCCATCTACTTCCTTTAGGATGTCCATCTACTTCCTATAGGATGTCCATCTACTTCCTATAGGATGTCCATCTACTTCCTATAGGATGTCCATCTACTTCCTATAGGATGTCCATCTACTTCCTTTAGGATGTCCATCTACTTCCTTTAGGATGTCCATCTACTTCCTATAGGATGTCCATCTACTTCCTATAGGATGTCCATCTACTTCCTATAGGATGTCCATCTACTTCCTATAGGATGTCCATCTACTTCCTTTAGGATGTCCATCTACTTCCTATAGGATGTCCATCTACTTCCTATAGGATGTCCATCTACTTCCTTGAGGATGTCCATCTACTTCCTTTCAGCACTACTTTAGCCATCCACATTGAACTGTTCACTCAATTAGAGAGACAGAGAGAGAGAGAGAGAGAGAGAGAGAGAGAGAGAGAGAAAACACACAGTAGCCTAGGGTATGTATTGGGATTCAGGGGAAGCCAGGCTGAGGTTCTGTGGTTTGGTCCTGGCCTGAGGTTCTTTCCTCGGGCTAGGTGCTGCATTGGTGAAAGGCTGCAAATTTACCACTCTGATTTTGAGTGCTGCTGTGGTGAGCTGTCAAAGCGAGTCGCTCTGACTGTGTTCCCCAAGTTCCTGATTAGCTCCTACCTCTCCCCCCTCCTCTCCCCCCCTCCCTTCCTCCCCCTCTCCTCCTCTCCCCCTCAGTCCACTCCAGCGATGCTGTTTCAACACATTTAGCAGTGAGCTCTCATGGTTTCCCAGACATTAGAAATGTAACTGACTGGCTGACTGGCTGACTGGCTGGCTGGCTGGCTGACTGACTAACTGGCTGACTGATTGGCTGACTGGCTGACTGGCTGACAGACTGACTGACTGACTGGCTCACTGACTGACTAACTGATTGGCTGACTGGCTGACTGACTGATTGGCTGACTGGCTGACTGGCTGACTGACTGACTGACTGACTGGCTGACTGGCTGACAATGACTGAATGACAGACTGACAGACTGGCTGACAATGACTGAATGACTGACTGACTATTGGCTGACTGGCAATGACTGAATGACAGACTGACAGACTGGCTGACTGGCTGACTGACAGATTGCCTGACTGACTGGCTGACTGACTGACTGATTGGCTGACTGGCTGACTGACTGGCTGACAGGCTGACAATGACTGAATGACAGACTGACTGAATGGCTGACTGACTGAATGATAATAATGGCAGACTGAATGATAGTACTGATGGTAATGACAGACTGAATGATAGTAATGATAGTAATGACAGACTGAATGATAGTACTGACGATAATGACAGACTGAATGATAGTAATGATCGTAATGACAGACTGAATGATAGTACTGATTGTAATGACAGACTGAATGATAGTACTGATTATAATGACAGACTGAATGATAGTACTGATTGTAATGACAGACTGAATGATAGTACTAGATTATGGCAACAGACATGGTTGTCCTGTTTCTAGCTCCTTGCCAACTTTGCAGTATATTGTATTTTTTTTGTGTTATTTCTTACATTATTTGCTCAAAACGTTTCTTGCATAATTAACCATAAATAACTTTTGGATATTAGATCGGCGGTCACTCACCAGCATTTAGATTCAATTTCCCTGTATTGGATCCTTTGTTTATACTCCCTGAGGCAGTTCCATTCATCCTGGGGGCTGCTCCAAGACACCGTCACTGCAGAAGAAGAACAAGGAGAGGGCTCTTAGTCAGACTCAGGAGGCCTGCATACCATCCATCGCCTCCTGGTGTAATATTGTCCTTACTTTCCGTCCCTGTACAATAAAGCAGACAGGGATCTCCTTCCAGAGAAACATCAGGGACTGTAACGTACTCTGTTTTGTGGAACCATGGCTCTCTCCGGATATACCGTCCCCATACAGTCAGCCTGTGGGGTTCTCCATATATCACGCGGACAGGAAGAAAGGACTCTCCGGGAACAAGAAAAGATGGAGTTGTATGTTTCATGATAAACTACTCATGGTGGTAATGTACAGGAAGTCCTTTTTCTTCTCCGAAACTGGAATACATCACCATCAAATGGCGACCTCATTACCTCCCAAGATCATGTTCCTTCGGTCATCTTCACGGCCGTGTATGTTCCCCCAAGCCAACATTGCTATGGCTCTCAAAGAACTACACTGAAAGATGGAAACCACATATCCTGAAGCCGCATTGACTGTAGCTGGGGACTTTAATAAAGGAAATTGGAGAAAAAAAGCAACCAAAGTTCTATCAACCCATCTCCTGTGCTACTTCCCCTTCCGGGAGGCTACACGGCCCTCCCCCGCCCTACCTTCGGGAAATCAGATCACGCCTCCATTTTGCTCCTCCCCTCCTATTGTCAGAAATTTAAACAGGAAGGGACCCATTTTGAAGGACTGTTTAACGTTGGTCTGACCAATTCGAAATCTATGCCTTCAAGATTGTTTTGATCACATGGACTGGGAAATGTTTGTGTTGTCTCGGAAAATACTATCAATGTATACACTGAGTTCATCAGGAAGTCCATAGAGGATGTTGTTCCCACTGTGATGATTACAATTTATCCAAACCATAAACCATGGATAGATGACATCATTTGCCCAAATCTGAAAGCACGAACCACCGCATTTAACCACGTCAATTTGACCTCGAACATGGACGTGAACAAACTGACCAGCTATGCCCTCTGTAACACAACCAAACAGGCAAAACGACAGTACATGGATGTGAACATACTGACCAGCTATGCCCTCTGTAACACAACCAAACAGGCAAAACGACAGTACATGGACGAAGTGGAGTCGCAATTCAACGACTCAGACTCAGTATGTGGCAGGGACTCCAGACAATCAAGGATTATAAAGGGAAAACCAGCCACGTCGCACACACCGACACCTCGCCTCCCGACAAGCTAAACACCTTCATATCCTCGCCTCCCGACAAGCTAAACACCTTCATATCCTCGCCTCCCGACAAAACACCTTCATATCCACGACTCCCGACAAGCTAACCACCTTCATATCTCACCTCCCTTCAATTCTCGCCTGACAAGCTTAAACACCTTCATATCTCGCCTCCCGACAAGCTAACCACCTTCATATCCTCGCCTCCCGAAAAGCTAACCACCTTCATAGCAAGCTAAACACCTTCATATCCTCGCCTCCCGACAAGCTAAACAACCCATACCTTAAACACCTTCATATCCTCGCCTCCCGACAAGCTAACCACCTTCATATCCTCGCCTCCCGACAAGCTCAAACACCTTCATATCCTCGCCCGACAAGCTAAACACCTTCATATCCTCGCCTCCCGACAAGCTAAACACCTTCATATCCTCGCCTCCGACAAGACCTTTTCAATCTCTCCCCTGACAAGCTGCTTACAACATCCTCGCCTCCCCAAGCTAAACACCTTCATATCCTCGCCTCCCGACAAGCTAAACACCTTCATATCCTCGCCTCCCGACAAGCTAAACACCTTCATATCTCGCCTCCCGACAAGCTAAACACCTTCATATCTCACTATCTCCCGACAAGCTAAACACCTTCATACTTCACTCTTCATATCCTCGCCCCCGACAAGCTAAACACCATATTCGCTCCCGACAAGCTAGCTAAACACCTTCATATCCTCACCTCCCGACAAGCTAAACACCTTCATATCCTCGCCTCCCGACAAGCTAAACACCTTCATAAACACCTTTCATATCCGCCTCCCGACAAGCTAACCACCTTCATATCTCGCTCCCGACAAGCTAACCAACTTATATGTACATTATATAGGCTTTTCTATTAACTTTTTGACGCTACCCATCCTTTAGCGGGATAATTGTCATCAACAACCGCTGAATAGCATAGCGCCACATTCAAATAATATTGCTAAAAATATTTATATTCATGAAATCACAAGTGCAATAGTGCAAACACAGTTTAGCCTTTTTTGTTAATCCACCTGTCGTCTCAGATTTTGAAAAATATGTTTTACAAGGAAAGCAATCTAAGCGTTTGGTAAGTTTATTGATCACTCGACAAAACATCAAAGTAGCTTGGTCACGAAAATATATACTCTCCACACTGTCTATTTCACACGCATTTATACATCTGTATCAGTAGAGGATAATGAGGAGGACGGCTCACACAACAACTGAACAGAGCAGATGGAACGGCATCAAACACCTGGAAAACCATGTGTTTGATGTAGTTGATACCACTCCACATATTCTGCTCCAGCCATTACCAAGAGCCCGTCCTCCCCAATGAAGATGCCACCAATCTCCTGTTATATACTGTATATACTGAACAAAATATAAATGCAAACATGTAAAGTGTTGGTCCCATGTTTCATGAGCTGAAATAAAGATCCTAGAAACGTTCCATACGCACAAAGCTTATTTCTCAAAATGTTGTGCACACATTTGTTTACATCCCTGTTAGTGAGCATTCTCCTTTGCAAGATAATCCATCCACCTGACAGGTGTGGCAAATCAAGAAGCTGATTAAACAGCATGATCATTACACAGGTGCACCTTGTGTTGGGGATAGTAAAACCAATGCCTTTTACATCTGGCTTCTTCACCTGCGGATCATCTGAGACCATCCACCCGGACAGCTGATGAGGGTTTGCACAAACCGAAAAAATTTGTGCACAAACTGTCAGAACCCTATCAGAGATAGTATCATCTAGGTGCTTACTCACCAGGGTCTTGACATGATTGCAGTTGGCATCGAAACTGAATTCACTGGGCAAAATGCTCAGCCGATGGCCACTGGCACGCTGAAGAAGTGTACTCTTCACAAATGAATCCCAGTTTCAACTGTATCAGGAAGATGGCAGACTGTGTATGGCGTCGTGTGGGCGAGCGGTTTGTTGATGTCAACGTTGTGAACAGAGTGCCCCATGGTTGTGGTGGTGTCATGGTATGGGCAGGCATAAGCTACGGACAACGAACACAATTGTATTTTTTATCGATGGTAATTTGAATGAGCAGAGATACCGTGACTAGAACCTTGAGGACCATTGCTGTACTATTAATTCAACACCATCACCTCATGTTTCAGTATGATAATTTACGTCTCCATGTCGCAAGTATCTGGACACAATTCCTGGAAGCTGAAAATGTCCCAGTTCTTCCATGGCCTGCATACTCATCAGACATGTGACCCATTGAGCATGTTTGGGATGCTCTGGATCGACGTATACGACAGCGTGTTCCAGTTCCCGCCAATATCCAGCAACTTCACACAGCCATTGAAAAGGAGTGGGACAACATTCCACAGGCCACAATCAACAGCCTGATCAAATCTATTCAAAGATGTGTCTCTCTGCATGTGGTAAATGGTGGCCACACCAGACACTGGCTGGTTTTATAATCCATGGCCCTACCTTTCTTTTAAGGTATCTGTGACCAACAGATGCAGTGCCTTCAGAAAGTACTCAGACCCCTTAACTTTTTCCACATTTTGTTACGTTACAGACTTATTCTAAAATGGATTTAAACATAAAATCCTCATCAATCTACACTGAATACCTTATAATGACAAAGCGACTGTGTAGGCCGTCAATATAAATACGAATTTGTTCTTAACCGACTTGCCTAGTTAAATACAGGTTGAATAGAATACAAAATAAAGACTCTCAGACCATGAGAAACAAGATTCTCTGGTCTGATGAAACCAAGTTGAAAACTTGTATTATGTATTACTGTACTGTTGGAGCTAGAAACACAAGCATTATGTATTACTGTACT
>NW_024608521.1:0-65766 GCF_018296145.1 Oncorhynchus tshawytscha
AGAGACATCCTCATTACACTAAAGTCACCTCAAACACCTCCTCCCCATTGTGTGCCACCACCTTCACACAGAAAGAGAGAGAGAGAGAGAGAGAGGGGAGAGAGAGAGAGAGAGAGGGAGAGAGAGAGAGAGAGAGAGAGAGAGAGAGAGGGGGAGAGCGAGAGAGAGAGAGAGAGAGACAGAGAGAGAGACAGAGGGGGAGAGAGAGACAGAGAGAGAGAGAGAGACAGAGAGAGAGAGAGAGAGAGAGAGAGAGAGAGAGAGAGGGGGAGAGAGAGAGAGACAGAGAGAGAGACAGAGAGAGAGAGAGACAGAGAGAGAGAGAGACAGAGACAGAGAGAGAGAGAGAGAGAGACACAGAGAGAGAGAGACAGAGAGAGAGAGAGACAGAGAGAGAGACAGAGAGAGAGAGAGAGAGAGAGGGGAGACAGAGAGAGAGAGAGAGACAGAGGGAGTTGTGGATCTAGGTAGTTGTGTATCTAGGTAGTTGTGGATCTAGGGCGTTGTGGCGGCAGGGCGTTGTGGATCTAGGGCGTTGTGGATCTAGGGAGTTGTGGATCTAGGGTGTTGTGGAATTGGGAGTTGTGGATCTAGGGAGTTGTGGATCTAGGGCGATGTGGATCTAGGGCGTTGTGGATCTAGGGCGTTGTGGATCTAGGGCGTTGTGGCGGCAGGGAGTTGTGGACGGGGATGTTGGACGGGCTTAAGCTCCTACCTCTGATTCCAAAAGTTGCAAGTTTAAATCCAGCGATAGAAATTTGGTTCAGAGTTAATGCCTTAACAATAAGCACTTGGAAATGTGATGTTTGGAACAACTTCGGTGTGTGACGTTTGAGAACCATTCCTTCTTGACATGAGAACGTGAGAGCTGGTAGCTTCTCTACTGTGTTAAACACTCAGTCCTCATGCAGCGTTGGATCCCTGTACAAGACAGCCAGCCGCTCAACTCTTGATCTCCTTTCTGTGAGGCTGTCTGTCAATGTGAGTTAGAGAGGCTGGCTCCATGGGCCTGCTTGTCTGGAAAATACTGTTCTGCTTCCCAGTTACATAAAGCACGGCTCCACAAGGAACGTTTACAGAGGTCCAAGGGCAATGTGAAACACACACACAAACACACACACACACACACACACACACACACACACACACACACACACACACACACACACACCTACCCATCCAGGAAGGTAACAGCAGAGGACAATTATAAATAATTAACTAGAAATGACTTCCCCTTTTATTAGAGGTGTTTATTGTTTTTATCTCTCTCCCTCTGTTCTCTTTCTCCTTGTCACCTGTCTCTCTCCCCCTCTGTCCTTTCTCTCTCTCTCTCTCTCTCTGTCCTCTTTCTCTCTCAGTCTGTTTCCTATCCTCTTTCTCCCAGACTATCTCTCTCTCTGTCCTCTTTCCTTTTTCTCCTCTATCTCTACCAATGGACAATTCCTTAGTCAGGGTACAGGACCAGGAAGTGGCAAGATAAACACTCCATCCCTAGCATATATTGTGAATGCCTTAAGTGCCATGTCAAAGTTTACAGTGCAGTTGAAAGCCTTATAAACCAATACAATCCTTATAAAACCCTGAGAGAGGGAGAGAGGGAGAGAGAGAGAGAGAGAGAGACAGAGAGAGAGAGAGGGAGCGAGGGAGAGAGGGGGGAGAGAGAGGAGACAGAGACAGAAAGAAGAGAGAGAGAGAGAGAGAGAGTGAGAGAGAGGGAGAGAAATACACTACGGAAAAAGAAGGAACAGCATGTCAGAAATCAGCTCAATGCAATTGAAGAATCCATAGACTCTAACCACTTCTGGGAAAATTGGAAAACACTAAACAAACAACAACACGAAGAATTATCTATCCAAAATGGAGATGTATGGGTAAACCACTTCTCCAATCTCTTTGGCTCTATAACAAAGAATAAAGAGCAAAAACATATACATGATCAAATACAGATCTTAGAATCAACTATTAAAGACTACCAGAACCCACTGGATTCTCCAATTACCTTGAACGAGTTACAGGACAAAATAAAAACCCTCCAACCCAAAAAGGCCTGTGGTGTTGATGGTATCCTCAATGAAATGATCAAATATACAGACAACAAATTCCAATTGGCTATACTAAAACTCTTTAACATCATACTTAGCTCTGGCATCTTCCCCAATATTTGGAACCAAGGACTGATCACCCCAATCCACAAAAGTGGAGACAAATTTGACCCCAATAACTACCGTGGAATATGTGTCAACAGTAACCTTGGGAAAATCCTCTGCATTATTATTAACAGCAGACTCGTACATTTCCTCAATGAAAACAATGTACTGAGCAAATGTCAAATTGGCTTTTTACCAAATTACCGTACAACAGACCATGTATTCACCCTGCACACCCTAATTGACAATCAAACAAACCAAAACAAAGGCAAAGTCTTCTCATGCTTTGTTGATTTCAAAAAAAGCCTTCGACTCAATCTGGCATGAGGGTCTGCTATACAAACTGATGGAAAGTGGTGTTGGGGGTAAAACATACGACATTATAAAATCCATGTACACAAACAACAAGTGTGCGGTTAAAATTGGCAAAAACACACACATTTCTTCACACAGGGTCGTGGGGTTAGACAGGGATGCAGCTTAAGCCCCACCCTCTTCAACATATATATCAACGAATTGGCGAGGGCACTAGAAAAGTCTGCAGCACCCGGCCTCCCCCTGCTAGAATCCGAAGTCAAATGTCTGCTGTTTGCTGATGATCTGGTGCTTCTGTCACCAACCAAGGAGGGCCTACAGCAGCACCTAGATCTTATGCACAGATTCTGTCAGACCTGGGCCCTGACAGTAAATCTCAGTAAGACCAAAATAATGGTGTTCCAAAAAGGTCCAGTCACCAGGACCACAAATACAAATTCCATCTAGACACTGTTGCCCTAGAGCACACAAAAAACTATACATACCTTGGCCTAAACATCAGCACCACAGGTAACTTCCACAAAGCTGTGAACGATCTGAGAGACAAGGCAAGAAGGGCATTCTATGCCATCAAAAGAAACATAAATTTCAACATACCAATTAGGATCTGGCTAAAAATACTTGAATCAGTCATAGAGCCCATTGCCCTTTATGGTTGTGAGGTCTGGGGTCCGCTCACCAACCAAGACTTCACAAAATGGGACAAACACCAAATTGAGACTCTGCACGCAGAATTCTGCAAAAATATCCTCCGTGTACAACGTAGAACACCAAATAATGCATGCAGAGCAGAATTAGGCCGATACCCACTAATTATCAAAATCCAGAAAAGAGCTGTTAAATTCTACAACCACCTAAAAGGAAGCGATTCACAAACCTTCCATAACAAAGCCATCACCTACAGAGAGATGAACCTGGAGAAGAGTCCCCTAAGCAAGCTGGTCCTGGGGCTCTGTTCACAAACACAAACACACACTACAGAGCCCCAGGACAGCAGCACAATTAGACCCAACCAAATCATGAGAAAACAAAAAGATAACTACTTAACACATTGGAAAGAATTAACAAAAAAACAGAGCAAACTAGAATGCTATTTGGCCCTACACAGAGAGTACACAGCGGCAGAATACCTGACCACTGTGACTGACCCAAAATTAAGGAAAGCCTTGACTATGTACAGACTCAGTGAGCATAGCCTTGCTATTGAGAAAGGCCGCCGTAGGCAGACATGGCTCTCAAGAGAAGACAGGCTATGTGCTCACTGCCCACAAAATGAGGTGGAAACTGAGCTGCACTTCCTAACCTCCTGCCCAATGTATGACCATATTAGAGAGACATATTTCCCTCAGATTACACAGATCCACAAAGAATTTGAAAACAAACCAATTTTGAAAAACTCCCATATCTACTGGGTGAAATTCCACAGTGTGCCATCACAGCAGCAAGATTTGTGACCTGTTGCCACGAGAAAAGGGCAACCAGTGAAGAACAAACACCATTGTAAATACAACCCATATTTATGCTTATTTATTTTATCTTGTGTCCTTTAGCCATTTGTACATTGTTAGAACACTGTATATATATATAATATGACATTTGTAATGTCTTTACTGTTTTGAAACTTCTGTATGTGTAATGTTTACTGTTAATTTTTGTTGTTTTTCACTTTATATATTCACTTTGTATGTTGTCTACCTCACTTGCTTTGGCAATGTTAACACATGTTTCCCATGCCAATAAAGCCCTTGAATTGATAATTGATAATTGAGAGAGGGAGCGAGGAGAGAGGGGGAGAGAGAGGGAGACAGAGACAGAAAGAGAGAGAGAGAGAGAGAGAGAGATGAGAGAGAGTGAGAGAGAGAGAGGGAGAAAGGGAGACTTGAACCAGTATCTTACGTTAGTCCCATCCACCTCTTGTCTGCTAAGAGAGGGTGGCAGCTGTGTCATTCAAAATTCAAACTAAGTTATTGACTTACTCTAGTCGAGGACAGGTCTCATTGAAATAACTTGTTTAAGGTTGTCAGTTATTAATTTTACTGTTGCAGCCAACGTGTATACTGTTGAGTCGTCAGCAGACACAGACACACAGGCTTTATGCAATGTTAGTGGAAGGTCACTAGTAAAAACAGAAAATGATAATGGCACTAGCCGGCTGCCCTGCGGTACACCACACTCAACTGAATTTGCATTAACTTCTTATGGGCAGGTAGTGTCCCACCTGGCCAACATCCGGTGGAATTGCAGAGGGGTTGACAAGAGGGGGTACTCCAGAGGTAGTTGACAAGAGGGAGTACTCCAGAGGTAGTTGACAAGAGGGGGTACTCCAGAGGTAGTTGACAAGAGGGGGTACTCCAGAGGTAGTTGACAAGAGGGGGTACTCCAGGGGTAGTTGACAAGAGGGAGTACTCCAGAGGTAGTTGACAAGAGGGGTACTCCAGAGGTAGTTGACAAGAGGGGGTACTCCAGATGTAGTTGACAAGAGGGAGTACTCCAGAGGTAGTTGACAAGAGGGGGTACTCCAGAGGTAGTTGACAAGAGGGGGTACTCCAGAGGTAGTTGACAAGAGGGGTACTCCAGGGGTAGTTGACAAGAGGAGGTACTCCAGAGGTAGTTGACAAGAGGGGGTACTCCAGAGGTAGTTGACTAGAGGGGGTACTCCAGAGGTAGTTGACAAGAGGGGGTACTCCAGGGGTAGTTGACAAGAGGGGGTACTCCAGGGGTAGTTGACAAGAGGGGATACTCCAGGGGTAGTTGACAAGAGGGGGTACTCCAGAGGTAATTGACCTTTCCACACGTGGTGCTGGAGAAGACACACTAGACCACAGGCTTACTGTTAAAATGCACAAGAGGGGGTACTCCAGGGGTACTCTGCGCAGAGCAACATTCTGTTGGTGGTACAGTGAACGAAAAAGGTTCAGGAACCACTGCATTAAAGGGAGCTGGGCAGTGGAATGACCTTTGACTCCCTCCATGTCTGAGGGCACACACATCCTCTTCTAAGGCTTAAATTGAAGATGAGGCAAACAGGAGTCCCAGTGGATTCCTCTACCGACCTCAACAATTTACCATCCAGGTTGTTGGTACCAGGTGGTTTGTCCTTATTTAAAGATATCAACAATTTACCATCCAGGTTGTTGGTACCAGGTGGTTTGTCCTTATTTAAAGATATCAACAATTTGTTCAACTCTTCCACATCCACTTTGTGGAACTCAAAACTAAAGTGTCTTTATGAAAACAAAAAAACTTTTAGATAAAAAAAAATGATACTTTTTTTTATCGTCTGTGAACAGGTGGACTAGAGCCTGTGAACAGGTGGACTAGAGCCTGTGAACAGGTGGACTAGAGCCTGTGAACAGGTGGACTAGAGCCTGTGAACAGGTGGACTAGAGCCTGTGAACAGGTGGACTAGAGCCTGTGAACAGGTGGACTAGAGCCTGTGAACAGGTGGACTAGAGCCTGTGAACAGGTGGATTAGAGCCTGTGAACAGGTGGACTAGAGCCTGTGAACAGGTGGACTAGAGCCTGTGAACAGGTGGACTAGAGCCTGTGAACAGGTGGACTAGAGCCTGTGAACAGGTGGACTAGAGCCTGTGAACAGGTGGACTAGAGCCTGTGAACAGGTGGACTAGAGCCTGTGAACAGGTGGACTAGAGCCTGTGAACAGGTGGACTAGAGCCTGTGAACAGGTGGACTAGAGCCTGTGAACAGGTGGACCAGAACCTGTGAACAGGTGGACCAGAGCCTGTGAACAGGTGGACTAGAGCCTGTGAACAGGTGGACTAGAGCCTGTGAACAGGTGGATTAGAGCCTGTGAACAGGTGGACTAGAGCCTGTGAACAGGTGGACTAGAGCCTGTGAACAGGTGGATTAGAGCCTGTGAACCTGTGAACAGGTGGACCAGAGCCTGTGAACAGGTGGACTAGAGCCTGTGAACAGGTGGACTAGAGCCTGTGAACAGGTGGACTAGAGCCTGTGAACAGGTGGACTAGAGCCTGTGAACAGGTGGACTAGAGCCTGTGAACAGGTGGACTAGAGCCTGTGAACAGGTGGACCAGAGCCTGTGAACAGGTGGACTAGAGCCTGTGAACAGGTGGACTAGAGCCTGTGAACAGGTGGACTAGAGCCTGTGAACAGGTGGATTAGAGCCTGTGAACAGGTGGATTAGAGCCTGTGAACAGGTGGATTAGAGCCTGTGAACCTGTGAACAGGTGGACTAGAGCCTGTGAACAGGTGGACTAGAGCCTGTGAACAGGTGGACTAGAGCCTGTGAACAGGTGGACTAGAGCCTGTGAACAGGTGGAATAGAGCCTGTGAACAGGTGGACTAGAGCCTGTGAACAGGTGGACCAGAGCCTGTGAACAGGTGGACTAGAGCCTGTGAACAGGTGGACTAGAGCCTGTGAACAGGTGGACTAGAGCCTGTGAACAGGTGGACTAGAGCCTGTGAACAGGTGGACTAGAGCCTGTGAACAGGTGGACTAGAGCCTGTGAACAGGTGGACTAGAGCCTGTGAACAGGTGGATTAGAGCCTGTGAACAGGTGGACTAGAGCCTGTGAACAGGTGGACTAGAGCCTGTGAACAGGTGGACTAGAGCCTGTGAACAGGTGGACTAGAGCCTGTGAACAGGTGGATTAGAGCCTGTGAACAGGTGGATTAGATCCTGTGAACAGGTGGATTAGAGCCTGTGAACCTGTGAACAGGTGGACTAGTGCCTGTGAACAGGTGGACTAGAGCCTGTGAACAGGTGGACTAGAGCCTGTGAACAGGTGGACCAGAGCCTGTGAACAGGTGGACTAGAGCCTGTGAACAGGTGGACTAGAGCCTGTGAACAGGTGGACTAGAGCCTGTGAACAGGTGGACTAGAGCCTGTGAACAGGTGGATTAGAGCCTGTGAACAGGTGGATTAGAGCCTGTGAACAGGTGGATTAGAGCCTGTGAACCTGTGAACAGGTGGACTAGAGCCTGTGAACAGGTGGACTAGAGCCTGTGAACAGGTGGACTAGAGCCTGTGAACAGGTGGACTAGAGCCTGTGAACAGGTGGACTAGAGCCTGTGAACAGGTGGACTAGAGCCTGTGAACAGGTGGACCAGAGCCTGTGAACAGGTGGACTAGAGCCCGTGAACAGGTGGACTAGAGCCTGTGAACAGGTGGACTAGAACCTGTGAACAGGTGGACTAGAGCCTGTGAACAGGTGGATTAGAGCCTGTGAACCTGTGAACAGGTGGACTAGAGCCTGTGAACAGGTGGACTAGAGCCTGTGAACAGGTGGACTAGAGCCTGTGAACAGGTGGACTAGAGCCTGTGAACAGGTGGACTAGAGCCTGTGAACAGGTGGACTAGAGCCTGTGAACAGGTGGACCAGAGCCTGTGAACAGGTGGACTAGAGCCTGTGAACAGGTGGACTAGAGCCTGTGAACAGGTGGACCAGAGCCTGTGAACAGGTGGACCAGAGCCTGTGAACAGGTGGGTAGAGGAACAGGTGGACTAGAGCCTGTGAACAGGTGGACTAGAGCCTGTGAACAGGTGGACTAGAGCCTGTGAACAGGTGGACTAGAGCCTGTGAACAGGTGGACTAGAGCCTGTGAACAGGTGGACTAGAGCCTGTGAACAGGTGGACTAGAGCCTGTGAACAGGTGGATTAGAGCCTGTGAACAGGTGGACTAGAGCCTGTGAACAGGTGGATTAGAGCCTGTGAACAGGTGGATTAGAGCCTGTGAACAGGTGGACTAGAGCCTGTGAACAGGTGGACTAGAGCCTGTGAACAGGTGGACTAGAGCCTGTGAACAGGTGGACTAGAGCCTGTGAACAGGTGGACTAGAGCCTGTGAACAGGTGGACTAGAGCCTGTGAACAGGTGGACTAGAGCCTGTGAACAGGTGGACTAGAGCCTGTGAACAAGTGGACTAGAGCCTGTGAACAGGTGGACTAGAGCCTGTGAACAGGTGGACTAGAGCCTGTGAACAGGTGGACTAGAGCCTGTGAACAGGTGGACTAGAGCCTGTGAATAAGTGGACCAGAGCCTGTGAATAGGTAGACCAGAGCCTGTGAATAGGTTGACCAGAGCCTGTGAATAGATGGACCAGAGCCTGTGAATAGGTTGACATTTGGAAAGCATCCTCTGTGTTGGAGGCAGGATGTTGAGGTTTCCAGAACTATTGACTGGGTCCCTATACGTCTTGATTACATCAACTGCTGTTGTTTATGTTCCCGTTCACACACACACACACACACACACACACACACACACACACACACACACACACACACACACACACACACACACACACACACACACACACACACACACACTAAACTAGACTAAAACACAAAACACACACTCAGACAAAGATATGGAACTAAACTAGACTAAAATCCATCTGTTAAAACACACCTTGGGGCTAATAAAAACACACTCTGCAGGTGTGTGTGTGTCTGTCAGGTAGCGATGTGTGTACTGCAGGTGTGTGTTTGTCTGTCAGGTGCGATGTGTGTACTGCTGGTGTGTGTGTTTGTCTGTCATGTGTGTACTGCAGGTGTGTGTGTGTCTGTCAGGTAGCGATGTGTGTACTGCTGGTGTGTGTGTGTCTGTCAGGTAGCGATGTGTGTACTGCTGGTGTGTGTGTGTCTGTCAGGTACTGCTGGTGTGTGTGTGTCTGTCAGGTAGCGATGTGTGTACTGCTGGTGTGTGTGTGTCTGTCAGGTAGCGATGTGTGTACTGCAGGTGTGTGTGTTTCTGTCAGGTAGATGTGTGTACTGCTGGTGTGTGTGTGTCTGTCAGGTAGCTGTACTGCAGGGTGTGTGTGTCTGTCAGGTCAGGTACTGCTGGTGTGTGTGTCTGTCAGGTAGCGATGTGTGTACTGCAGGTGTGTGTGTGTGTCTGTCAGGTAGTGATGTGTGTACAGTGCATTCGGAAGCATTCAGACCTCTTCCCCTTTTCTCCACGTTGTGTTACATTGCAGCCTTTTTCTAAAATGGATGAAATACACACATTATATATCCCATGATGACAAAGCAAAAGCAGGTTTGGGGGATTTTTTGGGGCAATATTATTATCAATTAAAATGTAAAATATATTTTTTACCTAATTATTCAGACCCTTTGCTATGAGACTCAAAATTGAGCTCAGGTGCATCCTGTTTCCATTGATTATCCTTTAGATGTTTTCTATAACTTGCCAGGAGTCCAGCTGCTGTAAATTCAATATGATTGGATATGACTTGGAAAGGCACACAGCTGTCTATATAAGGTTCCACAGTTGACAGTGATGGTCAGAGCATAAACTGGAACTGTATCACAATACCAGTGGGTCAGAAGTTTACATACACTAAGTTGTCTGTGCCTGTAAACAGCATGGAAAATTCCTGAAAATTATTTCATGGCTTTAGAAGCTTCTTACAGACTAATTGACAAAATTTGAGTCAATTGGAGATTTACATGTGGATGTATTTCAAGGCCTACCTTCAAACTCAGTGCCTCTTGGCTTGACATCATGGGAAAATCAAAAGAAATCAACCAAGACCTCAGAAAAATATTGTAGACCACATGTCTTTTTTAAATCTTTATTTTACTAGGCAAGTCAGTTTAAGAACAAATTCTTATTTTCAATGACAGCCTAGGAACAGTGGGTTAACTGCCTGTTCAGGGGCAGAAAGACAGATTTGTACAGGGATTTGAACTTGCAACCTTCTGGTTACAATTCCAATGCTCTAACCACTAGGCTACCCTGGTTTATCCTTGGAGGCAATTTCCAAACGCCTAAAGGTACCACGTTAATCCGTACAAACAATAGTACGCAAGTATAAACACCATGGGACCTACAGTATCTACAGTAAAACGAGTCCTATATTGACATACCCTGAAAGGCCATTCAGCAAGGAAGAAGCCACAGCTCCAAAACCACCATAAAAGCCAGACCACAGTTTGCAACTGCACATGGGGACAAAGATAGTACTTTTTGGAGAAATGTCCTCTGGTCTGAAGAAACAAAAATAGGACTGTTTGGGCATAATGACCATCATTATGTTTGGAGGAAAAAGGGGAGACTTGCAAGCCGAAGAACACCATCCCAACCGTGAAGCACGGGGGTGGCAGCATCATTGTTAGGGTGCTTTGCTGCTTGAGGGACTGGTGCACTTCACAAAATAGATGGCTTCATGAGGAAGGAAAATTGGGTGGATATATTGAAGCAACATCTCAAGACATCAGTCAAGAAGTTAAAGCTTGGTTGCAATGGGGTCTTCCAAATGGACAATGATCCCAACCATACATCCAGAGGTGTGGCAAAATGGCTAGAGGACAACAAAGTCAAGGTATTGGAGTGGCCATCACAAAGCCCTGCCCTCAATCCCATAGAATATTTGATGGCAGAACTGAAAAATAGTGTGCGTGAAGGATTCCTACAAACCTGACTCAGTTACACCAGCTCTGTCAGTAGGAATGGGCCGAAATTCACCCAACTTATTGTGGGAGGCTTGTGGAAGGCTACCTGAAACGTTTGACCCAAGTTAAACAATTTAAAGCAAATGCTACCAAATACTAATTGAGTTTATGTAAACTTCTGACCCACTGGGGATGTGATGAAAGAAATTAAAGCTGAAATAAATCATTCTCTCTACTATTATTCTGACATTTCACATTCTTAAAAGAAAGTGGTGATCCTAACTGACCTAAGACAGGGAATTTTTACTAGGATTAAAATGTCAGGAACTGTGAAAAACAGAGTTTAAATGTATGTGTCTAATGTGTATGTAAACTTCCAACTTCAACTGTAGGTAGGGGTGAAGTGACTATATAATAAACAGCGAGTAGCAGCAGTTTAAAAACAAAGGTGTCAATGTAAATAGTCCGGTGACCATTTGATTAACTGTTCAGCAGTAATTTGATTGACTGTTCAGGAGTCTTATGGCTTGGGGGTAGAAGCTGTTAAGAAGCCTTTTGGACCTAGACTTGGTGCTCCGGTACCACTTGCCGTGTTGTAGCAGAGAGAACCTTCTATGACTAGGGTGACTGGAGTAGTTCTCCCTGAATGGAACAGGATGCCATTAGGACGCTGCAAAGGACTGTGGGAAAGTCCGGGTAGAGATACTTCCGCCATGTTCTATTAGTGACCTCTGCATGTCCTCCAATGACCGGAAGAAGCAGTGGTGACTCAGGGTTCAACAGGAGAGCTTTTACTTCCTTCATATTTCTCTATATCGGATTTCTAAAAACACGTTTTCATTTTGCCATTGTGGGGTTTTGTGTGTAAAGATGGCTGAGATTTCAACTCTTGTGGCATCATGTTCTCTAAATATCACTATCCCCCGCCAAAAATGTTAGATTTTTATTTACAGACTTGGCCATAAGACAAAATAAACATTTATCTGTTGCTGAGATTCACTGGCAGGCTCTGTTGGGAATATATATATATATATTTATTTTTTTAAACCTTTTGTCATCTGAATTTGTCATTGTGAGGCGACTTGAATGTAGATTGGTTTAGCCAGGCCTCAGAACATTTGAAGAAAATGTGTCTTGACTTCAACATGACCCAACTGATTGTAAAACCCACTGGAACAAACCCTGCAAACTCCTCACTGATTGGCCTGATTCTGACCAATAGCCTCCACTAGTACTGTCCAGTGGTGTCTTTGCTAATAATCTCAGTGATCACTGTCCTATTGCACGAATTAGAGATACCAAACAGATGAACACTATCAACCTTAGACCCCAAAAACAAATTCATTTACCTGCATGTCCAGCCCTGAAATTCAACCTGACAATGAAGTGATTTACCATTTTAGTTTCAGGATGTCCAGCCCTGAAATTCAAACTGACAATGAAGTGATTTACCATTTTAGTTTCAGGATGTCCAGTCCTGAAATTCAACCTGACAATGAAGTGATTTACCATTTTATTTTCAGGATGTCTAGCCCTGAAATTCAACCTGACAATGAAGTGATTTACCATTTTATTTTCAGGATGTCCAGCCCTGAAATTCAACCTGACAATGAAGTGATTTAACTTTTTAGTTTCAGGATGTCCAGCCCTGAAATTCAACCTGACAATGAAGTGATTTACCATTTTAGTTTCAGGATGTCCAGCCTTTATATTCAACCTGACAATGAAGTGATTTACCATTTTAGTTTCAGGATGTCCAGCCTTTATATTCAACCTGACAATGAAGTGATTTACCATTTTAGTTTCAGGATGTCCAGCCTTTATATTCAACCTGACAATGAAGTGATTTACCATTTTATTTTCAGGATGTCCAGCCCTGAAATTCAACCTGACAATGAAGTGATTTACCATTTTAGTTTCAGGATGTCCAGCCTTTATATTCAACCTGACAATGAAGTGATTTACCATTTTAGTTTCAGGATGTCCAGCCTTTATATTCAACCTGACAATGAAGTGATTTACCATTTTAGTTTCAGGATGTCCAGCCTTTATATTCAACCTGACAATGAAGTGATTTACCATTTTAGTTTCAGGATGTCCAGCCTTTATATTCAAGCTGACAATGAAGTGATTTACCATTTTAGTTTCAGGACAACCAGAGCTACAAGTACAACGTAGAACAATAGCTGCATTCATGACTTTTATTGACAGAAAATTATTGTATTTAAAAATGTATACATCTGAATCCTGTGAGTAAATAAATGGTTTGATCAGTGATGAATATCCAACTAGTCAGTGGGGTTATCCAACTAGTCAGTGGAGATGAATATCCAACTAGTCAGTGGGGTTATCCAACTAGTCAGTGGAGATGAATATCCAACTAGTCAGTGGGGTTATCCAACTAGTCAGTGGGAGATGAATATCCAACTAGTCAGTGGGGATATCCAACTAGTCAGTGGGAATATCCAACTAGTCAGTGGGGATATCCAACTAGTCAGTGGGAGATGAATATTCAACTAGTCAGTGGGGATGTCCAACTAGTCAGTGGGGATATCCAACTAGTCAGTGGGAGATGAAAATCAAACTAGTCAGTGGGAGATGAATATCCAACTAGTCAGTGGGAGATGAATATCCAACTAGTCAGTGGGGATATCCAACTAGTCAGTGGGAGATGAATATCCAACTAGTCAGTGGGAGATGAATATCCAACTAGTCAGTGGGAGATGAATATCCAACTAGTCAGTGGGAGATGAATATCCAACTAGTCAGTGGGAGATGAATATCCAACTAGTCAGTGGAGATGATTATCCAACTAGTCAGTGGGGATATCCAACTAGTCAGTGGGAGATGAATATCCAACTAGTCAGTGGGAGATGAATATCCAACTAGTCAGTGGGGATATCCAACTAGTCAGTGGGAGATGAATATCCAACTAGTCAGTCGGAGATGAATATCCAACTAGTCAGTGGGAGAGTAATGTCCAACTAGTCAGGGGGAGATGAATATCCAACTAGTCAGTGGGGATATCCAACTAGTCAGTGGGGAGATGAATATCCAACTAGTCAGTGGGAGATGAATATCCAACTAGTCAGTGGGAGATGAATATCCAACTAGTCAGTGGGGATATCCAACTAGTCAGTGGGAGATGAATATCCAACTAGTCAGTGGGAGATGAATATCCAACTAGTCAGTGGGAGACGAATATCCAACTAGTCAGTGGAGATGATTATCCAACTAGTCAGTGGGGATATCCAACTAGTCAGTGGGAGATGAATATCCAACTAGTCAGTGGGAGATGAATATCCAACTAGTCAGTGGGAGATGAATATCCAACTAGTCAGTGGGAGACGAATATCCAACTAGTCAGTGGGAGACGAATATCCAACTAGTCAGTGGAGATGATTATCCAACTAGTCAGTGGGAGACGAATATCCAACTAGTCAGTGGAGATGATTATCCAACTAGTCAGTGGGGATATCCAACTAGTCAGTGGGAGATGAATATCCAACTAGTCAGTGGGAGATGAATATCCAACTAGTCAGTGGGA
This sequence comes from Oncorhynchus tshawytscha, assembly GCF_018296145.1. NCBI lineage: Eukaryota > Metazoa > Chordata > Actinopteri > Salmoniformes > Salmonidae > Oncorhynchus > Oncorhynchus tshawytscha. The sequence goes on from NW_024608521.1 coordinate 14,389, forward strand.
GATGAATATCCAACTAGTCAGTAGGAGATGAATATCCAACTAGTCAGTGGGACATGAATATCCAACTAGTCAGTGGAGATGATTATCCAACTAGTCAGTGGGGATATCCAACTAGTCAGTGGGAGATGAATATCCAACTAGTCAGTGGGAGATGAATATCCAACTAGTCAGTGGGAGATGAATATCCAACTAGTCAGTGGGGATATCCAACTTGTCAATGACAACTGTTTGGAGTTTGGAGTTTGTGACAGCATCTATGTGAGTTTACACCATAAGAAATAGACCAACCCAATGGCACGACCACAAATACAATGTTTAAACAGCCTAGAGTCGATTTCCGGTAGCCAGTGTAATTAACATTTAAATCCCCATCAACATCAGTCAGTTAAAGTTAGAGATATCTGATATACTTTGTAAATGGATACGTTTCAATCCACCGAATCTGCTGAATTCGCACTTCCGCATCTGCACTGAAAGATGTTTGTCAGACGATGAGGACTGGCCACCCCTCATAGCCTGATTCCTCTCTACCCGGTACAGCCAGAAGAGGACTGGCCACCCCTCATAGCCTGGTTCATCTCTACCCAGTACAGCCAGAAGAGGACTGGCCACCCCTCATAGCCTGGTTCCTCTCTACCCAGTACAGCCAGAAGAGGACTGGTCACCCCTCATAGCCTGGTTCCTCTCTACCCAGTACAGCCAGAAGAGGACTGGCCACCACTCAGAGCCTGGTTCCTCTCTACCTGGTACAACCAGAAGAGGACTGGCCACCCCTCATAGCCTGGTTCCTCTCTACCCGATACAGCCAGAAGAGGACTGGTCAACCCTCAGAGCCTGGTTCCTCTCTACCCTGTACAGCCAGAAGAGGACTGGCCACCCCTCAGAGCCTGGTTCCTCTCCACCTGGTACAGCCAGAAGAGGACTGGCCACCCCTCATAGCCTGGTTCCTCTTTAGGTTTCTTCCTAGGTTCTGACCTTTCTAGGGAGTTTTTCGTAGCCACCGTGCTTCTACACCTGCATTGCTTGCTGTTTGGGAATTTAGGATGGGTTTCTGTACATCACTTTGAGATATCAGCTGATGTAAGAAGGGCTTTGTAAATACATTTGATTGATCATCCTGTTAATCCGTCTTCCTGTTTTCTGCTCTACGACACCGCAAGCGTCTTTGGACTCGTCTGAATCCGATCTGTCAACTTCTGTCTGTAGCGTCCGAACAGTTTGGGCTACACATTAATACGACCCCCCCCCCCTCTGTGGAAAGGTGAGACTCTCACCAATACATGTTTGTTGTTTTGCTCTAGGATGCCCCATAGGATTCCCGGGTCTGTAACACAGCTAGCCAGTCAGTTGGGTCTGTAACACAGCTAGCCAGTCAGTTGGGTCTGTAACACAGCTAGCCAGTCAGTTGGGTCTGTAACACAGCTAGCCAGTCAGTTTGGTCTGTAACACAGCTAGCCAGTCAGTTGGGTCTGTAACACAGCTAGCCAGTCAGTTAGGTCTGTAACACAGCTAGCCAGTCAGTTGGGTCTGTAACACAGCTAGCCAATCAGCTGGGTCTGTAACACAGCTAGCCAGTCAGCTGGGTCTGTAACACAACTAGCCAGTCAGCTGGGTCTGTAACACAGCTAGCCAGTCAGCTGGGTCTGTAACACAACTAGCCAGTCAGCTGGGTCTGTAACACAGCTAGCCAGTCAGCTGGGTCTGCAACACAGCTAGCTAGTCAGCTGGGTCTGTAACACAGCTAGCCAGTCAGCTGGGTCTGTAACACAGCTAGCCAGTCAGCTGGGTCTGTAACACAGCTAGCCAGTTGGGTCTGTAACACAGCTAGCCAGTCAGTTGGGTCTGTAACACAGCTATCCAGTCAGCTGGGTCTGTAACACAACTAGCCAGTCAGCTGGGTCTGTAACACAGCTAGCCAGTCAGCTGGGTCTGTAACACAACTAGCCAGTCAGCTGGGTCTGTAACACAGCTAGCCAATCATTTGGGTCTGTAACACAGCTAGCCAGTCAGCTGGGTCTGTAACACAACTAGCCAGTCTGCTGGGCCTGTAACACAGCTAGCCAGTCAGCTGGGTCTGTAACATTGCTAGCCAGTTGGGTCTTTAACACAACTAGCCAGTCAGCTGGGTCTGTAACACAGCTAGCCAATCAGCTGGATCTGTAACACAACTAGCCAGTCAGCTGGGCCTGTAACACAGCTAGCCAGTCAGCTGGGTCTGTAACACAGCTAGCCAGTCAGTTGGGTCTGTAACACAGCTAGCCAGTCAGCTGGGTCTGTAACACAGCTAGCCAGTCAGCTGGGTCTGTAACACAGCTAGCCAGTCAGCTGGGTCTGTAACACAGCTAGCCAGTCAGTTGGGTCTGTAACACAGCTAGCCAATCAGCTGGGTCTGTAACACAGCTAGCCAATCAGCTGCGTCTGTAACACAGCTAGCCAGTCAGTTGGGTCTGTAACACAGCTAGCCAATCAGCTGGGTCTGTAACACAGCTAGCCAGTCAGCTGGGTCTGTAACACAGCTAGCCAGTCAGTTGGGTCTGTAACACAGCTAGCCAGTCAGCTGGGTCTGTAACACAGCTAGCCAATCAGCTGGGTCTGTAACACAGCTAGCCAGTCAGCTGGGTCTGTAACACAGCTAGCCAATCAGCTGGGTTTGTAACACAGCTAGCCAGTTAGTTGGGTCTGTAACACAGCTAGCCAATCAGCTGGGTCTGTAACACAGCTAGCCAGTCAGCTGGGTCTGTAACACAGCTAGCCAGTCAGTTGGGTCTGTAACACAGCTAGCCAGTCAGTTGGGTCTGTAACACAGCTAGCCAGTCAGTCGGGTCTGTAACACAGCTAGCCAGGCAGTCGGGTCTGTAACACAGCTAGCCAGTCAGTTGGGTCTGTAACACAGCTAGCCAGTCAGTTGGGTCTGTAACACAGCTAGCCAGTCAGCTGGGTCTGTAACACAGCTACCCAATCAGGTGGGTCTGTAACACAGCTAGCCAGTTAGTTGGGTCTGTAACACAGCTAGCCAATCAGCTGGGTCTGTAACACAGCTAGCCAGTCAGCTGGGTCTGTAACACAGCTAGCCAGTCAGTTGGGTCTGTAACACAGCTAGCCAGTCAGTTGGGTCTGTAACACAGCTAGCCAGTCAGCTGGGTCTGTAACACAGCTAGCCAATCAGCTGGGTCTGTAACACAGCTAGCCAGTCAGCTGGGTCTGTAACACAGCTAGCCAATCAGCTGGGTTTGTAACACAGCTAGCCAGTTAGTTGGGTCTGTAACACAGCTAGCCAATCAGCTGGGTCTGTAACACAGCTAGCCAGTCAGCTGGGTCTGTAACACAGCTAGCCAGTCAGTTGGGTCTGTAACACAGCTAGCCAGTCAGTCGGGTCTGTAACACAGCTAGCCAGTCAGTCGGGTCTGTAACACAGCTAGCCAGTCAGTTGGGTCTGTAACACAGCTAGCCAGTCAGTTGGGTCTGTAACACAGCTAGCCAGTCAGCTGGGTCTGTAACACAGCTACCCAATCAGGTGGGTCTGTAACACAGCTAGCCAGTTAGTTGGGTCTGTAACACAGCTAGCCAATCAGCTGGGTCTGTAACACAGCTAGCCAATCAGCTGGGTCTGTAACACAGCTAGCCAATCAGTTGGGTCTGTAACACAGCTAGCCAATCAGCTGGGTCTGTAACACAGCTAGCCAGTCAGCTGGGTCTGTAACACAGCTAGCCAGTCAGTTGGGTCTGTAACACAGCTAGCCAGTCAGTTGGGTCTGTAACACAGCTAGCCAGTCAGCTGGGTCTGTAAAACAGCTTGCCAATCAATTGGGTCTGTAACACAGCTAGCCAGTCAGCTGGGTCTGTAACACAGCTAGCCAATCAGCTGGGTCTGTAACACAGCTAGCCAGTCAGTTGGGTCTGTAACACAGCTAGCCAATCAGCTGGGTCTATAACACAGCTAGCCAGTCAGCTGGGTCTGTAACACAGCTAGCCAATCAGCTGGGTCTGTAACACAGCTAGCCAGTCAGCTGGGTCTGTAACACAGCTAGCCAGTCAGTTGGGTCTGTAACACAGCTAGCCAGTCAGTTGGGTCTGTAACACAGCTAGCCAGTCAGTCGGGTCTGTAACACAGCTAGCCAGGCAGTCGGGTCTGTAACACAGCTAGCCAGTCAGTTGGGTCTGTAACACAGCTAGCCAGTCAGTTGGGTCTGTAACACAGCTAGCCAGTCAGCTGGGTCTGTAACACAGCTACCCAATCAGGTGGGTCTGTAACACAGCTAGCCAGTTAGTTGGGTCTGTAACACAGCTAGCCAATCAGCTGGGTCTGTAACACAGCTAGCCAATCAGCTGGGTCTGTAACACAGCTAGCCAGTCAGTTGGGTCTGTAACACAGCTAGCCAGTCAGTTGGGTCTGTAACACAGCTAGCCAGTCAGCTGGGTCTGTAACACAGCTAGCCAATCAGCTGGGTCTGTAACACAGCTAGCCAGTCAGCTGGGTCTGTAACACAGCTAGCCAATCAGCTGGGTTTGTAACACAGCTAGCCAGTTAGTTGGGTCTGTAACACAGCTAGCCAATCAGCTGGGTCTGTAACACAGCTAGCCAGTCAGCTGGGTCTGTAACACAGCTAGCCAGTCAGTTGGGTCTGTAACACAGCTAGCCAGTCAGTCGGGTCTGTAACACAGCTAGCCAGTCAGTCGGGTCTGTAACACAGCTAGCCAGTCAGTTGGGTCTGTAACACAGCTAGCCAGTCAGTTGGGTCTGTAACACAGCTAGCCAGTCAGCTGGGTCTGTAACACAGCTACCCAATCAGGTGGGTCTGTAACACAGCTAGCCAGTTAGTTGGGTCTGTAACACAGCTAGCCAATCAGCTGGGTCTGTAACACAGCTAGCCAATCAGCTGGGTCTGTAACACAGCTAGCCAATCAGTTGGGTCTGTAACACAGCTAGCCAATCAGCTGGGTCTGTAACACAGCTAGCCAGTCAGCTGGGTCTGTAACACAGCTAGCCAGTCAGTTGGGTCTGTAACACAGCTAGCCAGTCAGTTGGGTCTGTAACACAGCTAGCCAGTCAGCTGGGTCTGTAAAACAGCTTGCCAATCAATTGGGTCTGTAACACAGCTAGCCAGTCAGCTGGGTCTGTAACACAGCTAGCCAATCAGCTGGGTCTGTAACACAGCTAGCCAATCAGCTGGGTCTGTAACACAGCAGGGGGATGGGAGTTGAGCCACTGCCAGTCAGTTGGGTCTGTAACACAGCAGGGGGGGTGGGAGTTGAGCCACTGCCAGTCAGTTGGGTCTGTAACACAGCCAATCAGCTGGGTCTGTAACACAGCAGGGGGGTGGGAGTTGAACCACTGCCAATCAGCTGGGTCTGTAACACAGCTAGCCAGTCAGCTGGGTCTGTAACACAGCTAGCCAATCAGCTGGGTCTGTAACACAGCTAGCCAGTCAGCTGGGTCTGTAACACAGCTAGCCAGTCAGCTGGGTCTGTAACACAGCTAGCCAATCAGCTGGGTCTGTAACACAGCAGGGGTGGGTGGGAGTTGAGCCACTGCCAATCAGCTGGGTCTGTAACACAGCAGGGGGTGGGAGTTGAGCCACTGCCAATCAGCTGGGTCTGTAACACAGCAGGGGGGGTGGGAGTTGAGCCACTGCCAGTCAGCTGTGTCTGTAACACAGCAGGGGAGATGGGAGTTGAGCCACTGCCAGTCAGCTGTGTCTGTAACACAGCAGGGGGTGGGAGTTGAGCCACTGCCAGTCAGCTGTGTCTGTAACACAGCAGGGGGTGGGAGTTGAGCCACTGCCAGTCAGCTGTGTCTGTAACACAGCAGGGGGATGGGAGTTGAGCCACTGCCAATCAGCTGTGTCTGTAACACAGCAGGGGGGTGGGAGTTGAGCCACTGCCAGTCAGCTGTGTCTGTAACACAGCAGGGGGATGGGAGTTGAGCCACTGCCAGTCAGCTGGGTCTGTAACACAGCAGGGGGATGGGAGTTGAGCCACTGCCAGTCAGCTGGGTCTGTAACACAGCAGGGGGATGGGAGTTGAGCCACTGCCAATCAGCTGGGTCTGTAACACAGCAGGGGGGTGGGAGTTGAGCCACTGCCAATCAGCTGGGTCTGTAACACAGCAGGGGGTGGGAGTTGAGCCACTGCCAGTCAGCTGTGTCTGTAACACAGCAGGGGGATGGGAGTTGAGCCACTGCCAGTCAGCTGTGTCTGTAACACAGCAGGGGGATGGGAGTTGAGCCACTGCCAGTCAGCTGTGTCTGTAACACAGCTAGCCAGTCAGCTGTGTCTGTAACACAGCAGGGGGATGGGAGTTGAGCCACTGCCAGTCAGCTGTGTCTGTAACACAGCAGGGGGATGGGAGTTGAGCCACTGCCAGTCAGCTGTGTCTGTAACACAGCAGGGGGTGGGAGTTGAGCCACTGCCAGTCAGCTGTGTCTGTAACACAGCAGGGGGATGGGAGTTGAGCCACTGCCAATCAGCTGGGTCTGTAACACAGCAGGGGGATGGGAGTTGAGCCACTGCCAGTCAGCTGGGTCTGTAACACAGCAGGGGGGATGGGAGTTGAGCCACTGCCAGTCAGCTGTGTCTGTAACACAGCAGGGGGGATGGGAGTTGAGCCACTGCCAATCAGCTGTGTCTGTAACACAGCAGGGGGGATGGGAGTTGAGCCACTGCCAAATTAACTCTGCTGCTTTTCAAAAACAAAATAAACCATTGATTGGCCATCCTTCATGCAAAACAACAAAAACAGAATTGTGTTCATGGGATGCGTCCCAAATGAAACCCCATTCCCCATAGGGCTCTGGTCAAAAATAGTGCGCTAAATAGGGAATAGGTCTGCATTTGGGACGCCGACCCAACGTGTGTTTGACCCGTGGATCATCCAGGCTATTTAAAATACACTCTCTTGTGATTCTCTCAAAGCTAAGTTGAGGTTCCACTCTAGAGCAGTTGGGTGAGACGTTGACCCGAGGTTAAGTAGAGCGATAGTGCTACTTAGCGTAGCCAGAGAGCCACACTCCAGACAACAGGCATTCTACCAATGAAAACAGGCATTCTGCTCCAAACAGGCATTCTACCAATGAAAACAGGCATTCTACCAATGAAAACAGGCATTCTACTCCAAACAGGCATTCTGCCAATGAAAACAGGCATTCTACTCCAAACAGGCATTCTACCAATGAAAACAGGCATTCTACTCCAAACAGGCATTCTACCAATGAAAACAGGCATTCTACTCCAAACAGGCATTCTACCAAAGAAAACAGGCATTCTACTCCAAACAGGCATTCTACTCCAAACAGGCATTCTACTCCAAACAGGCATTCTACCAATGAAAACAGGCATTCTCCTCCAAACGGGCATTCAACTCCAAACAGGCATTCTACCAAAGAAAACAGGCATTCTACTCCAAACAGGCATTCTACTCCAAACAGGCATTCTACTCCAAACGGGCATACTACCAAAGAAAACAGGCATTCTACTCCAAACAGGCATTCTACTCCAAACAGGCATTCTACCAATGAAAACAGGCATTCTACCCCAAACAGGCATTCTACCCCAAACGGGCATTCTACCAAAGAAAACAGGCATTCTACCAATGAAAACAGGCATTCTACTCCAAACAGGCATTCTACTCCAAACAGGCATTCTACCAATGAAAACAGGCATTCTACTCCAAACAGGCATTCTACTCCAAACAGGCATTCTACTCCAAACAGGCATTCTACTCCAAACAGGCATTCTACTCCAAACAGGCATTCTACTCCAAACAGGCATTCTACCCCAAACAGGCATTCTACTCCAAACATGCATTCTACCAATGAAAACAGGCATTCTACTCCAAACAGGCATTCTACTCCAAACAGGCATTCTACTCCAAACAGGCATTCTACTCCAAACAGGCATTCTATTCCAGACAGGCATTCTACTCCAAACAGGCATTCTACTCCAAACAGGCATTCTACTCCAAACAGGCATTCTACTCCAAACAGGCATTCTACTCCAAACAGGCATTCTACCAATGAAAACAGGCATTCTCCTCCAAACAGGCATTCTCCTCCAAACAGGCATTCTACTCCAAACAGGCATTCTACTCCAAACAGGCATTCTACTACAAACAGGCATTCTACTCCAAACAGGCATTCTACTCCAAACAGGCATTCTACTCCAAACAGACATTCTACTCTAAACAGGCATCCTACTCCAAACAGGCATTCTACCCCAAACAGGCATTCTACCAATGAATCTACCTACTTTTCATTGTTGCATTGGATTCTACCTCTAAAAGTCTAAGACATTATATTACAGGATATGCTCGTATTCAACCAATAGTTGTCTATATTTTAACATCTAATTAGCATAAATCCATTGTGACGATTGTGATCGATCTCTTTATATAAATGGGTCAATGAAATTTGTGTCCCAAATTGGATCCTACAATACGATCTATACAGATGCACTATTTTTGATCAGAACTTTATGGAGCCTGGTGAGAAGTGGTTGGGAACAGGGCTGCTATTTGGGATACACACGGGGTCTACAGGAAGTTATCCTCACCTGCCAGGATACAGTCAAAACACAGTGAACAATGATTCATCTTATAATGACTCTTTACAATATCTGTCTCTGTCTCCTATTCCATAAGTGATATTACTAGTGATGTCTATTCAATATATGTCTCTATGTCTCTGTCTCCTATTCCATAGGTGATATTACTAGTGATGTCTATTCAATATCTGTCTCTATGTCCCTGTCTCCTATTCCATAGGTGATATTACTAGTGATGTCTATTCAATATCTGTCTCTATGTCCCTGTCTCCTATTCCATAGGTGTAGTGATGTCTATTCAATATCTGTCTCTATGTCCCTGTCTCCTATTCCATAGGTGATATTACTAGTGATGTCTATTCAATATCTGTCTCTATGTCCCTGTCTCCTATTCCATAGGTGATATTACTAGTGATGTCTATTCAATATCTGTCTCTATGTCCCTGTCTCCTATTCCATAGGTGATATTACTAGTGATGTCTATTCAATATCTGTCTCTATGTCCCTGTCTCCTATTCCATAGGTGTAGTGATGTCTATTCAATATCTGTCTCTATGTCCCTGTCTCCTATTCCATAGGTGTAGTGATGTCTATTCAATATCTGTCTCTATGTCCCTGTCTCCTATTCCATAGGTGATATTACTAGTGATGTCTATTCAATATCTGTCTCTATGTCCCTGTCTCCTATTCTATAGGTAATATTTCTAATCTCGTTATGGTTATGTACATTTCTTGTGTTACTTTTTGATTGATTAGATAATGTTTTATTTATTTAAGTAAATATTTTCTTAACTCTATTTCTTGAACTGCATTGTGGGGGTTAAGGGGCTTGTAAAGGAAGCATTTCACGGTAAGGTACTACTACACCTGTTGTATTCAGCATTTCACGGTAAGGTACTACTACACCTGTTGTATTCAGCATTTCACTGTGAGGTCTACTACACCTGTTGTATTCAGCATTTCACTGTAAGGTTCTACTACACCTGTTGTATTCAGCATTTCACTGTGAGGTTCTACTACACCTGTTGTATTCAGCATTTCACTGTGAGGTCTACTACACCTGTTGTATTCAGCATTTCACTGTAAGCTCTACCTACACTTGTTGTATTCAGCATTTCACTGTAAGGTCTACTACACCTGTTGTATTCAGCATTTCACTGTAAGGTCTACTACACCTGTTGTATTCAGCATTTCACTGTAAGGTCTACTACACCTGTTGTATTCAGCATTTCACTGTGAGGTCTACTACACCTGTTGTATTCAGCATTTCACTGTGAGGTCTTCCTACACCTGTTGTATTCAGCATTTCACTGTAAGGTTCTACTACACCTGTTGTATTCAGCATTTCACGGTAAGGTTCTACTACACCTGTTGTATTCAGCATTTCACTGTGAGGTCTACTACACCTGTTGTATTCAGCATTTCACGGTAAGGTTCTACTACACCTGTTGTATTCAGCATTTCACTGTAAGGTCTACTACACCTGTTGTATTCAGCATTTCACTGTGAGGTCTACTACACCTGTTGTATTCAGCATTTCACTGTAAGGTCTACTACACCTGTTGTATTCAGCATTTCACTGTAAGGTCTACTACACCTGTTGTATTCAGCATTTCACTGTGAGGTCTACTACACCTGTTGTATTCAGCATTTCACTGTAAGGTCTACTACACCTGTTGTATTCAGCATTTCACTGTAAGGTCTACTATACCTGTTGTATTCAGCATTTCACTGTAAGGTCTACTACACCTGTTGTATTCAGCATTTCACTGTGAGGTCTACTACACCTGTTGTATTCAGCATTTCACTGTAAGGTCTACTACACCTGTTGTATTCAGCATTTCACGGTAAGGTTCTACTACACCTGTTGTATTCAGCATTTCACGGTAAGGTTCTACTACACCTGTTGTATTCAGCATTTCACTGTGAGGTCTACTACACCAGTTGTATTCAGCATTTCACTGTGAGGTCTACTACACCAGTTGTATTCAGCATTTCACTGTGAGGTCTACTACACCTGTTGTATTCAGCATTTCACTGTGAGGTCTACTACACCAGTTGTATTCAGCATTTCACTGTGAGGTCTACTACACCAGTTGTATTCAGCATTTCACTGTAAGGTCTACTACACCTGTTGTATTCAGCATTTCACTGTGAGGTCTACTACACCAGTTGTATTCAGCATTTCACTGTAAGCTCTACCTACACCTGTTGTATTCAGCATTTCACTGTAAGGTTCTACTACACCTGTTGTATTCAGCATTTCACTGTAAGGTCTACTACACCTGTTGTATTCAGCATTTCACTGTAAGCTCTACCTACACCTGTTGTATTCAGCATTTCACTGTAAGGTCTACTACACCTGTTGTATTCAGCATTTCACTGTAAGGTCTACTACACCTGTTGTATTCAGCATTTCACTGTAAGGTCTACTACACCTGTTGTATTCAGCATTTCACTGTGAGGTCTACTACACCTGTTGTATTCAGCATTTCACTGTAAGGTCTACTACACCTGTTGTATTCAGCATTTCACTGTAAGGTTCTACTACACCTGTTGTATTCAGCATTTCACTGTAAGGTCTACTACACCTGTTGTATTCAGCATTTCACTGTAAGGTCTACCTACACCTGTTGTATTCAGCATTTCACTGTAAGGTCTACTACACCTGTTGTATTCAGCATTTCACTGTAAGGTCTACTACACCTGTTGTATTCAGCATTTCACTGTAAGGTCTACTACACCTGTTGTATTCAGCATTTCACTGTGAGGTCTACTACACCTGTTGTATTCAGCATTTCACTGTGAGGTCTACTACACCTGTTGTATTCAGCATTTCACTGTAAGGTCTACTACACCTGTTGTATTCAGCATTTCACTGTAAGGTCTACTACACCTGTTGTATTCAGCATTTCACTGTAAGGTCTACTACACCTGTTGTATTCAGCATTTCACTGTAAGGTCTACTACACCTGTTGTATTCAGCATTTCACTGTAAGGTCTACTACACCTGTTGTATTCAGCATTTCACTGTAAGGTCTACTACACCTGTTGTATTCAGCATTTCACTGTGAGGTCTACTACACCTGTTGTATTCAGCATTTCACTGTAAGGTCTACTACACCTGTTGTATTCAGCATTTCACTGTAAGGTCTACAACACCTGGTGTATTCGACCCATGTGACAAATAAAGTTCAGTATGATTTGATATATTGGCTCGCGCTGTCTAGTCACTATGACGGTGTTTCTACGACAACCTGATTATTCCCCCCCGGTCTGCTCCCTGAATGCCAAATACTTCAACGGAAACGTATGTCAGAGACGTATGACAATATTTTCCTCGGCTAGAAAAAAAAACAAACCAAAAATCAGCTACTTTCAAATTGTGCTCGTCGGAGGTTGACATTTTCCATTCTGTGTTTCATTTGCGGAACATGAATATCACGTAGTCATCTGACAATAAAAACGCCCTGTCACTGTCGTAGTTGATTTGAATGCTAAACGCGTCGGGTTGTTTCCTGCGTGGTGAAGGCGACAGGCCTGTGATGGGAGTCACCGAGCATTTAGCCGGCCAGATGTAAATTGCTGGTACGTGTCAACATCCAGGGGTAGAGTCACCACACACAAAGGCACAGAACCACTTTCCATTAGCGCAAATTGAATTACGCAGAGAAAGTGATGCTTTCGTTGTTGTGCCATGGAAACTGTTGTTTTATTTTTTTTTAAACATGCTTTATTTGTTTTTCAATGCATAAATTAAATTGTTTGTTTATCAGCCTGTTTCATCATCATCATCGTCTCAGAAACTGTCCTCATGATCCCTCGAGACATTATTCAACCGTTTTGGGCCAATTTACATGTAATACATTCAGCAATACAATAAGAGTATCAGCTCCATGTTTACACCTCTTACGAGGACACGACAGATATTGTTTTAGACCTCTTGATACGAGGACACGACAGATATTGTTTTAGACCTCTTGATAAGAGGACACGACAGATATTGTTTTAGACCTCTTGATAAGAGGACAAGACAGATATTGTTTTAGACCTCTTGAATAGGAGACAGGGACATAGAGACAGATATTGAATAGACATCACTAGTAATATCACCTATGGAATAGGAGACAGGGACATAGAGACAGATATTGAATAGACATCACTACACCTATGGAATAGGAGACAGGGACATAGAGACAGATATTGAATAGACATCACTACACCTATGGAATAGGAGACAGGGACATAGAGACAGATATTGAATAGACATCACTACACCTATGGAATAGGAGACAGGGACATAGAGACAGATATTGAATAGACATCACTAGTAATATCACCTATGGAATAGGAGACAGGGACATAGAGACAGATATTGAATAGACATCACTACACCTATGGAATAGGAGACAGGGACATAGAGACAGATATTGAATAGACATCACTACACCTATGGAATAGGAGACAGGGACATAGAGACAGATATTGAATAGACATCACTACACCTATGGAATAGGAGACAGGGACATAGAGACAGATATTGTTTTAAACCTCTTGATACGAGGACAATAAATCAAATTTAAGTCAAATGTACTGATGAAGCCCTTCTTACATCAGCTGATATCTCAAAGTGCTGTACAGAAACCCTCAGCCTAAAACCCCAACAGCAAGCAATGCAGGTGTAGAAGCACAGTGTCTAGGAAAAACTCCCTAGAAAGGCCAAAACCTAGGAAGAAACCTAGAGAGGAACCAGGCTATGTGGGGTGACCAGTCCTCTTCTGGCTGTGCCGGGTGGAGATTATAACAGAACATGGCCAAGACGTTCAAATGTTCATAGATGACCAGCAGGGTCAGATAATAATAATCACAGTGGTTGTAGAGGGTGCAGCAAGTCAGCACCTCAGGAGTAAATGTCAGTTGGCTTTTTATAGCCGATCATTCAGAGGTCGGGACAGCAGGTGCGGTAGAGAGAGAGAGAGTCGAAAACAGCAGGTCTGGGACAAAGTAGCACTTCCTGTGAACAGGTCAGGGTTCCATAGCCACAGGCAGAACAGTTGAAACTGGAGCAGCAGCATGACCAGGTGGACTGGGGACAGCAAGGAGTCATCAGGCCAGGTAGTCCTGAGGCAAAGTCACAGGGCTCAGGTCCTCCGGGAGGGGAGGGAGAGGGTGGGAGTAAGAATTAGAGGGAGCATACTTAAATTCACACAGGACACCGGATAAGACAGGAGAAATACTCCAGATACAACAGACGGACCCTAGCCCCCGACTCTTCAACTTTTGCAGCATAAATATGACAAGACAGATATTGACAAATATTGTTTAATAATCATGTGTACATTTTGAATGAGAAAAAAACCAATAACAACTTTTCTGTGGCCAAAATGTTTGTCTCTTTCTCTCCAACTCTCTATGTACGTGGGCATTGTAGTCACGTAGCAGATGTTGTTATCTACAGCGACTGAACAGGAACAATCAGGGTTAAGTACCTTTCGACAGATTTCTCTTCTTGTCGGAACGAGCAAAACTTTAGGTTACTAGACCAACACTCTGAACCCATTAGGTAACCTGTCACCTCTAACTCTCTGTTGTTCTGGGGACCTGGGACAGGACAGGTATTTGTCTGTTGTTCTGGGGACCTGGGATAGGACAGGTCTTTGTCTGTTGTTCTGGGGACCTGGGATAGGACAGGTCTTTGTCTGTTGTTCTGGGGACCTGGGATAGGACAGGTCTTTGTCTGTTGTTCTGGGGACCTGGGATAGGACAGGTCTTTGTCTGTTGTTCTGGGGACCTGGGATAGGACAGGTCTTTGTCTGTTGTTCTGGGGACCTGGGATAGGACAGGTCTCAAATCAAATCAAATCAAATCAAAATGTATTTGTCACATACACATGGTTAGCAGATGTTAATGCGAGTGTAGCAAAATGCTTGTGCTTCTAGTTCCGACAATGCAGTAATAACGAACAAGTAATCTAACTAACAATTCCAAAAAACTACTGTCTTATACACAGTGTAAGGGGATAAAGAATATGTACATAAGGATATATGAATGAGTGATGGTACAGAGCAGCATAGGCAAGATACAGTAGATGATATCGAGTACAGTATATACATATGAGATGAGTATGTAAACCAAGTGGCATAGTTAAAGTGGCTAGTGATAAATATATTACATAAGGATGCAGTCGATGATATAGAGTACAGTATCAACGTATGCATATGAGATGAATAATGTAGGGTAAGTAACATTATATAAGGTAGCATTGTTTAAAGTGGCTAGTGATATATTTACATCATTTCCCATCAATTCCCATTATTAAAGTGGCTGGAGTAGAGTCAGTGTCATTGACAGTGTGTTGGCAGTAGCCACTCAATGTTAGTGGTGGCTGTTTAACAGTCTGATGGCCTTGAGATAGAAGCTGTTTTTCAGTCTCTCGGTCCCAGCTTTGATGCACCTGTACTGACCTCGCCTTCTGGATGACAGCGGGGTGAACAGGCAGTGGCTCGGGTGGTTGATGTCCTTGATGATCTTTATGGCCTTCCTGTAGCATCGAGTGGTGTAGGTGTCCTGGAGGGCAGGTAGTTTGCCCCCGGTGATGCGTTGTGCAGACCTCACTACCCTCTGGAGAGCCTTACGGTTGAGGGCGGTGCAGTTGCCATACCAGGCGGTGATACAGCCCGCCAGGATGCTCTCGATTGTGCATCTGTAGAAGTTTGTGAGTGCTTTTGGTGACAAGGCGAATTTCTTCAGCCTCCTGAGGTTGAAGAGGCGCTGCTGCGCCTTCTTCACGATGCTGTCTGTGTGAGTGGACCAATTCAGTTTGTCTGTGATGTGTATGCCGAGGAACTTAAAAACTTGCTACCCTCTCCACTACTGTTCCATCGATGTGGATAGGGGGGTGTTCCCTCTGCTGTTTCCTGAAGTCCACAATCATCTCCTTAGTTTTGTTGACGTTGAGTGTGAGGTTATTTTCCTGACACCACACTCCGAGGGCCCTCACCTCCTCCCTGTAGGCCGTCTCGTCGTTGTTGGTAATCAAGCCTACCACTGTTGTGTCGTCCGCAAACTTGATGATTGAGTTGGAGGTGTGCGTGGCCACGCAGTCGTGGGTGAACAGGGAGTACAGGAGAGGGCTCAGAACGCACCCTTGTGGGGCCCCAGTGTTGAGGATCAGCGGGGAGGAGATGTTGTTGCCTACCCTCACCACCTGGGGGCGGCCCGTCAGGAAGTCCAGTACCCAGTTGCACAGGGCGGGGTCGAGACCCAGGGTCTCGAGCTTGATGACGAGCTTGGAGGGTACTATGGTGTTGAATGCCGAGCTGTAGTCGATGAACAGCATTCTCACATAGGTATTCCTCTTGTCCAGATGGGTTAGGGCAGTGTGCAGTGTGGTTGAGATTGCATCGTCTGTGGACCTATTTGGGCGGTAAGCAAATTGGAGTGGGTCTAGGGTGTCAGGTAGGGTGGAGGTGATATGGTCCTTGACTAGTCTCTCAAAGCACTTCATGATGACGGATGTGAGTGCTACGGGGCGGTAGTCGTTTAGCTCAGTTACCTTAGCTTTCTTGGGAACAGGAACAATGGTGGCCCTCTTGAAGCATGTGGGAACAGCAGACTGGTATAGGGATTGATTGAATATGTCCGTAAACACACCGGCCAGCTGGTCTGCGCATGCTCTGAGGGCGCGGCTGGGGATGCCGTCTGGGCCTGCAGCCTTGCGAGGGTTAACACGTTTAAATGTCTTACTCACTTCGGCTGCAGTGAAGGAGAGACCGCATGTTTTCGTTGCAGGCCGTGTCAGTGGCACTGTATTGTCCTCAAAGCGGGCAAAAAGTTATTTAGTCTGCCTGGGAGCAAGACATCCTGGTCCGTGACTGGGATGGGTTTCTTCCTGTAGTCCGTGATTGACTGTAGACCCTTTGTCTGTTGTTCTGGGGACCTGGGATAGGACAGGTCTATGTCTGTTGTTCTGGGGACCTGGGATAGGACAGGTCTTTGTCTGTTGTTCTGGGGACCTGGGATAGGACAGGTCGTTGTCTGTTGGTCTGGGGACCTGGGATAGGACAGGTCTTTGTCTGTTGGTCTGGGGACCTGGGACAGGACAGGTCTTTGTCTGTTGTTCTGGGGACCTGGGATAGGACAGGTCTTTGTCTGTTGGTCTGGGGACCTGGGATAGGACAGGTCTTCGTCTGTTGGTCTGGGGACCTGGGACGGGACAGGTCTTTATCTGTTGGTCTGGGGACCTGGGATAGGACAGGTCTTTGTCTGTTGTTTTGGGGACCTGGGACGGGACAGGTCTTTGTCTGTTGTTCTGGGGACCTGGGATAGGACAGGTCTTTGTCTGTTGTTCTGGGGACCTGGGATAGGACAGGTCTTTGTCTGTTGTTCTGGGGACCTGGGACTGGACAGGTCTTTGTCTGTTGTTCTGGGGACCTGGGACAGGACAGGTCTTTGTCTGTTGTTCTGGGGACCTGGGATAGGACAGGTCTTTGTCTGTTGTTCTGGGGACCTGGGACAGGACAGGTCTTTGTCTGTTGTTCTGGGGACCTGGGACAGGACAGGTCTTTTACTCAATAACATGTTAAATGGTTGTTCTGTGGGAGAAATGTTATATGTGTCCTTGGCTGAAGGGGTGTGTATGTGTTTAGATGTGTGTGTGTCAATGTATGTTTGTGTGTGTGTGTGTGTGTGTCAATGTGCGTTTGTGTGTGTGTGTGTGTGTGTGTCAATGTACGTTTTGTGTGTGTGTGTGTGTGTGTGTGTGTGTGTGTGTGTGTGTGTGTGTGTGTGTGTGTGTCTGACCCTTCGTTCTCCCGCAGTCTTCTGTTGTGTTTCCCAGCAGATAGAAGCATAGCAGGAGTCACCTCTACCTGTCACACCTTCAGCCTGGCCCTGACAGGTGGTCACACACACACACACACATACACACACACACACACACACACACACACACACACACATACACACACACACACACACACACACACACACACACACACACACACACACACACACACACACACACACACACACACCTTTGGTACAGCAGTGTGGTAGAGCTGGTATGGTGAGAGAGGAGGAGACTGACACATGGACAGCAGGTGGTCCAGACAGACAGTAAACAACAATAACAAACATTTATGAGAAAATCTGTCTGGGGTCTGGAGCACACAGGAGACTGACATACCAACTCAGGAAGGGTTAGATATGGACTGGTAGATACAGGAGACTGACATACCAACTCAGGGAGGGTTAGACTGACATACCAACTCAGGGAGGGTTAGACTGACATACCAACTCAGGGAGGGTTAGATATGGACTGGTAGATACAGGAGACTGACATACCAACTCTAGGAGGGTTAGATATGGACTGGTAGATTCAGGATACTGACATACCAACTCAGGGAGGGTTAGATATGGACTGGTAGATACAGGAGACTGACATACCAACTCAGGGAGGGTTAGACTGACATACCAACTCAGGGAGGGTTAGATATGGACTGGTAGATACAGGAGACTGACATACCAACTCAGGGAGGGTTAGACTGACATACCAACTCAGGGAGGGTTAGATATGGACTGGTAGATACAGGAGACTAACATACCAACTCAGGGAGGGTCAGATATGGACTGGTAGACACAGGAGACTGACATACCAACTCAGGGAGGGTTAGATATGGACTGGTAGACACAGGAGACTGACATACCAACCCTAGGATGGTTAGATATGGACTGGTAGATACAGGATACTGACATACCAAGTCTAGGAGGGTTAGACTGACATACCAACTCAGGGAGGGTTAGATATGGACTGGTAGATACAGGAGACTGACATACCAAGTCTAGGAGGGTTAGACTGACATACCAACTCAGGGAGGGTTAGATATGGACTGATAGATACAGGAGACTGACATACCAACTCTAGGAGGATTAGATATAGACTGGTAGATACAGGATACTGAGATACCAACTCTAGGAGGGTTAGATGTAGGCTGTGTTCCTAATGGCACTATGTTCCCTACATATTACATACCAACTCAGGGAGGGTTAGATGTGGACTGTGTTCCTAATGGCACTATGTTCCCTACATATTACATACCAACTCAGGGAGGGTTAGATGTGGACTGTGTTCCTAATGGCACTATGTTCCCTACATATTACATACCAACTCAGGGAGGGTTAGACTGTGTTCCTAATGGCACAATGTTCCCTACATATTACATACCAACTCAGGGAGGGTTAGACTGTGTTCCTAATGGCACAATGTTCCCTACATATTACATACCAACTCAGGGAGGGTTAGATGTGGACTGTGTTCCTAATGGCACTATGTTCCCTACATATTACATACCAACTCAGGGAGGGTTAGATGTGGACTGTGTTCCTAATGGCACTATGTTCCCTACATATTACATACCAACTCAGGGAGGGTTAGACTGTGTTCCTAATGGCACAATGTTCCCTACATATTACATACCAACTCAGGGAGGGTTAGACTGTGTTCCTAATGGCACAATGTTCCCTACATATTACATACCAACTCAGGGAGGGTTAGATGTGGACTGTGTTCCTAATGGCACTATGTTCTCTACATATTACATACCAACTCAGGGAGGGTTAGACTGTGTTCCTAATGGCACTATGTTCCCTACATGTTACATACCAACTCAGGGAGGGTTAGACTGTGTTCCTAATGGCACTATGTTCCCTACATATTACATACCAACTCAGGGAGGGTTAGACTGTGTTCCTAATGGCACTATGTTCCCTACATATTACATACCAACTCAGGGAGGGTTAGATGTGGACTGTGTTCCTAATGGCACTATGTTCCCTACATATTACATACCAACTCAGGGAGGGTTAGATGTGGACTGTGTTCCTAATGGCACTATGTTCCCTACATATTACATACCAACTCAGGGAGGGTTAGATGTGGACTGTGTTCCTAATGGCACTATGTTCCCTACATATTACATACCAACTCAGGGAGGGTTAGACTGTGTTCCTAATGGCACTATGTTCCCTACATATTACATACCAACTCAGGGAGGGTTAGACTGTGTTCCTAATGGCACTATGTTCCCTACATGTTACATACCAACTCAGGGAGGGTTAGACTGTGTTCCTAATGGCACTATGTTCCCTACATATTACATACCAACTCAGGGAGGGTTAGATGTGGACTGTGTTCCTAATGGCACTATGTTCCCTACATATTACATACCAACTCAGGGAGGGTTAGATGTGGACTGTGTTCCTAATGGCACTATGTTCCCTACATATTACATACCAACTCAGGGAGGGTTAGACTGTGTTCCTAATGGCACTATGTTCCCTACATGTTACATTCCAACTCAGGGAGGGTTAGACTGTGTTCCTAATGGCACTATGTTCCCTACATATTACATACCAACTCAGGGAGGGTTAGACTGTGTTTCTAATGGCACTATGTTCCCTACATGTTACATACCAACTCAGGGAGGGTTAGACTGTGTTCCTAATGGCACTATGTTCCCTACATGTTACATACCAACTCAGGGAGGGTTAGACTGTGTTCCTAATGGCACTATGTTCCCTACATATTACATACCAACTCAGGGAGGGTTAGATGTGGGCTGTGTTCCTAATGGCACTATGTTCCCTACATATTACATACCAACTCAGGGAGGGTTAGACTGTGTTCCTAATGGCACTATGTTCCCTACATATTACTTACCAACTCAGGGAGGGTTAGACTGTGTTCCTAATGGCACTATGTTCCCTACATATTACATACCAACTCAGGGAGGGTTAGTTGTGGACTGTGTTCCTAATGGCACTATGTTCCCTTAATATTACATACCAACTCAGGGAGGGTTAGACTGTGTTCCTAATGGCACTATGTTCCCTACATATTACATACCAACTCAGGGAGGGTTAGACTGTGTTCCTAATGGCACTATGTTCCCTACATATTACATACCAACTCAGGGAGGGTTAGACTGTGTTCCTAATGGCACTGTGTTCCCTACATATTACATACCAACTCAGGGAGGGTTAGACTGTGTTCCTAATGGCACTATGTTCCCTACATATTACATACCAACTCAGGGAGGGTAGATGTGGACTGTGTTCCTAATGGCACTATGTTCCCTACATATTACATACCAACTCAGGGAGGGTTAGATGTGGACTGTGTTCCTAATGGCACTATGTTCCCTACATATTACATACCAACTCAGGGAGGGTTAGACTGTGTTCCTAATGGCACTATGTTCCCCACATATTACATACCAACTCAGGGAGGGTTAGACTGTGTTCCTAATGGCACTATGTTCCCTACATATTACATTCCAACTCAGGGAGGGTTAGACTGTGTTCCTAATGGCACTATGTTCCCTACATATTACATTCATTCTGACCAGAGTCCAAAGTGAACAGGGTCCCATTTAGGACACAAATTGGTCTGATATGTTGACCTACAGACGACCTCTAACCTTTACCCTGTAGTCTACACACGACCTCAACTCTTTACCCTGTAGTCTACATCTACCAACTGAACTACAGACGACCTCAAGTCTTTACCCTGTAGTCTATGTCTACCAACTGACCTACAGACGACTTCTAGTCTTTACCCTGTAGTCTATATCTACCAACTGACCTTCAGACGACCTCAAACCTTTACCCTGTAGTCTATATCTACCAACTGACCTACAGACGACCTCTAGTCTTTACCCTGTAGACTACATCTACCAACTGACCTACAGACGACCTCAAACCTTTACCCTGTAGACTACAGACGACCTCAAACCTTTACCCTGTAGACTACAGACGACCTCAAACCTTTACCTGTAGTCTATATCTACCAACTGACCTACAGACGCCCTCAAGTCTTTACCCTGTAGACTATATCTACCAACTGACCTACAGACGACCTCTAGTCTTTACCCTGTAGTCTATATCTACCAACTGACCTACAGACGCCCTCAAGTCTTTACCCTGTAGACTATATCTACCAACTGACCTACAGACGACCTCTAGTCTTTACTCTGTTGTCTACAGACGACCTCTAGTCTTTACCCTGTAGTCTACAGACGACCTCTAGTCTTTACCCTGGTCTACTGTCCTCTGTAGGCCACATATTTCTCGACACATCTCCATGCATTTTTCATGTCAGTATTATTCCAATTGCAGCTCTGCTCCCTGGCTCTTGGCTTTGCAATCATTGTCTGTCTTCCAAACGGAACCCTATTCCCTACGTAGTGCACTACTTTTGACTCAAGCCTTATGGGCCCTCATCAAAAGTAGTGCACTACGTAGGGAATAGGGTGCCATTTGGAACACGCATTTCATTCTGTTCCCCTGCACCTGTCCCCGGCTCGGCCTTATGGGGGATAAGACACCATTACAAGCAGAGCAAACATCTGTTAGTCACAGCTGGCACCATTACCAAGCAGGGGGATCATGGGAACTGGTAGGGAGAGAGAGATAGAGGAGGGTAGAGGGGGAGATAGAGAGGAGGGATCATGGGAACTGGTAGGGAGAGAGAGATAGAGGAGGGTAGAGGGGGAGATAGAGAGGAGGGATCATGGGAACTGGTAGGGAGAGAGAGATAGAGGAGGGTAGAGGGGGAGATAGAGGGGAGGGGGTAAGAGAGAGCGAAAGAGAGAGGGAGAAGCTGAACACACAGCTAGCTTAGCACAGCTAACTAAGACTGTCCTTCTCCCACTGAACACACAGCTAGCTTAGCACAGCTAACTAAGACGCTCCTTCTCCCTCTGCCACTGAACACACAGCTAGCTTAGCACAGCTAACTAAGACCCTCCTTCTCCCTCTGAACACACAGCTAGCTTAGCACAGCTAACTAAGACCCTCCTTCTCCCACTGAACACACAGCTAGCTTAGCACAGCTAACTAAGACCCTCCTTCTCCCTCTGAACACACAGCTAGCTTAGCACAGCTAACTAAGACCCTCCTTCTCCCTCTGAACACACAGCTAGCTTAGCACAGCTAACTAAGACCCTCCTTCTCCCTCTGCCACTGAACACACAGCTAGCTTAGCACAGCTAACTAAGACCCTCCTTCTCCCTCTGCCACTGAACACACAGCTAGCTTAGCACAGCTAACTAAGACCCTCCGTCTCCCTCTGCCACTGAACACACAGCTAGATTAGCACAGCTAACTAAGACCCTCCTTCTCCCTCTGCCACTGAACACACAGCTAGCTTAGCACAGCTAACTAAGACCCTCCGTCTCCCTCTGCCACTGAACACACAGCTAGCTTAGCACAGCTAACTAAGACCCTCCTTCTCCCTCTGCCACTGAACACACAGCTAGCTTAGCACAGCTAACTGTGTGTGTGTGTGTGTGTGTGTGTGTGTGTGTGTGTGTGTGTGTGTGTGTGTGTAGGTAGGTAGAACACACAGCTAGCTTAGCACAGAGAAATAAAACAACAGTAAAAAGACAGGCTATATACAGTAGAGAGGCTATATACAGTAGAGGGGCTATATACAGTAGAGAGGCTATATACAGTAGAGAGGCTATATACAGTAGAGGGGCTATATACAGTAGAGGGGCTATATACAGTAGAGGGGCTATATACAGACACCTGTTAGTCAGGCTTATTGAGGTAGTATGTACATGTAGGTATGGTTAGGGGGACTATCCAAAATGTCACGCCCTGGTCTTTTGTGTTCTCTTTATTATTTTGGTCAGGCCAGGGTGTGACATGGGTTATTTATGTGGTGTGTTTTGTCTTGGGGTTTGTTGTAGGTTATGGGATTGTGGTTAGTGGGGTTGTCTAGAAAAGTCTATGGTTTCGTGGGTGATTGTTCCTGTCTCTGTGTTTGTTTGCACCGGATAGGGCTGTTTTGGGTTTTCAGGTTTATTGTTTTTTTTGTATATTGTTCATCTTTATTAAAGATGTATCGCAATAACCACGTTGCGTTTTGGTCCTCCTCTCCTTCAACGGAAGAAAACCGGAACCGTATAAGATAAACAGAGAGTAGCAGCAGCATAAAAGTGGGGTTGGGGTTGGGGGGGACACAATGCAAATAGTCCGGGTAACCATTTGGTTACCTGTTCAGGAGTCTTATGGCTTGAGGGTAAAAACTGTTGAGAAGCCTTTTTGTCCTAGACTTGGCACCGCTTCCCGTGCGGTAGTAGAGAGAACAGTCTATGACTGGGGCGGCTGGGGTCTTTGACAATTTTTAGGGTCTTCCTCTGACACCGTCTGGTGTAGTGTAGAGGTCCTGGATGGCAGGCAGCTTAGCCCCAGTGATGTTCTGGGCCGTACGCACTACCCTCTGTAGTGCCTTGCGGTCGGAGGCCGAGCAGTTACCGTACCAGGCAGTGATGCAACCGGTCAGGATGCTCTCGATGTTGCAGCTGTAGAACCTTTTGAGAATCTCAGGACCCATGTCAAATCTTTTTTGTTTCCCAAGGGGGAATAGGCTTTGTCGTGCCCTCTTCAACCTGCTCCACTACAGCCCCGTCGATGTGAATGGGGGCGTGGCTCCGTCCTCCTTTTCCTGTCGTCCACAATCATTTCCTTTGTCTTGATCATGTTGAGGGAGAGGTAGTTGTCTGTGCACCACCCGGCCAGATCTCTGACCTCCTCCCCTATAGGCTGTCTCATCGTTGTCGGTGATCAGGTCTACCACCAGGTCTCTGACCTCCTCCCTATAGGCTGTCTCGTCGTTGTCGGTGATCAGGTCTACCACCAGGTCTCTGACCTCCTCCCTATAGGCTGTCTCATCGTTGTCGGTGATCAGGTCTACCACCAGGTCACTGACCTCCTCCCTATAGGCTGTCTCATCGTTGTCGGTGATCAGGTCTACCACCAGGTCACTGACCTCCTCCCTATAGGCTGTCTCGTCGTTGTCGGTGATCAGGTCTACCACCAGGTCTCTGACCTCCTCCCTATATGCTGTCTCATCGTTGTCGGTGATCAGGTCTACCACCAGGTCACTGACCTCCTCCCTATAGGCTGTCTCATCGTTGTCGGTGATCAGGTCTACCACCAGGTCACTGACCTCCTCCCTATAGGCTGTCTCGTCGTTGTCGGTGATCAGGTCTACCACCAGGTCACTGACCTCCTCCCTATAGGCTGTCTCGTCGTTGTCGGTGATCAGGTCTACCACCAGGTCACTGACCTCCTCCCTATAGGCTGTCTCGTCGTTGTCGGTGATCAGGTCTACCACCAGGTCTCTGACCTCCTCCCTATAGGCTGTCTCGTCATTGTCGGTGATCAGGTCCACCACTGTTGTGTCGTCTGCAAACTTAATGATGGCGTTGGACTCGTGTCTGGCCGTGCAGTCGTGGGTGAGGGGGGACAGGGGGGGATAGGGATCTCCCCTACCAGGTACTCCCGTGGTCACAGTCAAAACATATTGAACCCTCCGCTAGGTAGGTCTACCCTCAATACATACAACACCACAGAGGACATACTGATACGCTCCGCTAGGGTGGTCTACCCTCAATACATACAACACCACAGAGGACATACTGATACCCTCCACTAGGGTGGTCTACCCTCAATACATACATAACCACAGATAACATACTGATACCCTCCTCCTCACCCTATCAATCCTAACTACAGCACTGGGGCTCCTAGAGGGAGAGAGAGGGGTAGGGGTGAGGGAGAGGGAGGAGAAGAGGGAAGGGGAGAGGGAGTGGGTGGAGGGAGGGAGAGGGGTAGGGGTGAGGGAGGGGTGGAGGGAAGGCGGGAGGGAGGGAGGGACAGAGGGAGGGAGGGACAGAGGGAGGGACAGAGGGATGGACAGAGGGAGGGAGGGAGTTACTGTCAACCCTGTTACTATCAACCCTCCTACAGTCAACCCTGTTACTATCAACCCTGTTACTGTCAACCCTGTTACTGTCAACCCTGTTACTATCAACCCTGTTACGGTCAATCCTGTTACTGTCAACCCTCCTACAGTCAACCCTGTTACTATCAATCCTGTTACTATCAACCCTGTTACTATCAACCCTGTTACGGTCAACCCTGTTACGGTCAACCCTGTTACTATCAACCCTGTTACTGTCAACTCTGTTACTGTCAACTCTGTTACTCTCAACTCTGTCACTGTCAACCCTGTCACGGTCAACCCTGTTACGGTCAACTCTCCTACAGTCAACCCTGTTACGGTCAACCCTGTTACGGTCAACCCTGTTATGGTCAACTATGTTACTGTCAATCCTGTTACTGTTTACCCTGTTACGGTCAACCCTGTTACTGTCAACCCTGTTATGGTCAACTATGTTACTGTCAATCCTGTTACTGTCAACCCTGTTACTATGAACCCTGTTAATGTCAACCCTATTACTGTCAAGTCTGTTACTGTCAACCCTGTTACTGTCAACCCTCCTACAGTCAACCCTGTTACTGTCAACCCTGTTACTATCAACTCTGTTACTGTCAACTCTGTTACTATCAACTCTGTTACTGTCAACCCTGTTACTATCAACTCTGTTACTGTCAACCCTGTTACTGTCAACTCTGTTACTGTCAACCCTGTTACTGTCAACCCTGTTTCGGTCAACCACATTACTTTAATAGGCACTTACTCTAGTATTTTATATATATATATTTAGCTCTTGAGATTGGAAACATGTTTTTTATTAAGTTGAACATGTGCTCTTTATGACAAAACATTAAAATGAGGTGAAATCAAACTTCTTCTTTTTACCAAGTTCCACTTCTCAAAAGGCACCGAATTAGTGAAACGCCTCCACTATAGAGGGAAAAGTTTCCCACTTGGGATTCAGGCCTATAGGACAGACAACATCCCAGATACAGGCCTATAGGACAGACAACATCCCAGATACAGGCCTATAGGACAGACAACATCCCAGAGTAGCCGTAGTCCTCCGCATTTAGAAGTGTAACGTAATCATGTTAAATGAACCATCTCTTTCATTACTGCCTAATTCCAGGATGCCGTTCATATTTCATTAAGCTGAGAGTCACAGACTGAAACCTTACGACGCAGAGCAGCAGACATTCTGCCCTCCGAGAGCCACAGACATTCTGCCCTCCGAGAGCCGCAGACATTCTGCCCTCCGAGAGCCGCAGACATTCTGCCCTCCGAGAGCCACAGACATTCTGCCCTCCGAGAGACGCAGACATTCTGCCCTCCGAGAGCCGCAGACATTCTGCCCTCCGAGAGCCGCAGACATTCTGCCCTCCGAGAGCCGCAGACATTCTGCCCTCCGAGAGCCGCAGACATTCTGCCCTCCGAGAGCCGCAGACATTCTGCCCTCCGAGAGACACGGACATTCTGCCCTCCGAGAGACGCAGACATTCTGCCCTCCGAGAGACACAGACATTCTGCCCTCCGAGAGACACGGACATTCTGCCCTCCGAGAGACGCAGACATTCTTCCCTCCGAGAGCCGCAGACATTCTGCCCTCCGAGAGACGCAGACATTCTGCCCTCCAGAGCCGCAGACATTCTGCCCTCCGAGAGACGCAGACATTCTGCCCTCCGAGAGCCGCAGACATTCTGCCCTCCGAGAGACGCAGACATTCTGCCCTCCGAGAGCCGCAGACATTCTGCCCTCCGAGAGACACAGACATTCTTCCCTCCGAGAGCCGCAGACATTCTGCCCTCCGAGAGACACATCAAAAGGTCCTGTTACGTCATAGAGGCTCCCAAACTGCACACTATTCCCTAAAGAAAGCCCTAAGGGCCCTGGTCTAAAGTAGTGCACTATATATAGGGAACAGGGTTCTATAGGGCTCTGGTCTAAAGTAGTGCACTATATAGGGAATAGTGTTCTATAGGGCTCTGGTCTAAAGTAGTGCACTATATAGGGAATAGGGTTCTATAGGGCTCTGGTCTAAAGTAGTGCACTATATAGGGAATAGTGTTCTATAGGGCTCTGGTCTAAAGTAGTGCACTATATAGGGAATAGGGTTCTATAGGGCCCTGGTCTAAAGTAGTGCACTATATAGGGAATAGTGTTCTATAGGGCTCTGGTCTAAAGTAGTGCACTATATAGGGAATAGTGTTCTATAGGGCTCTGGTCTAAAGTAGTGCACTATATAGGGAATAGGGTTCTATAGGGCCCTGGTCTAAAGTAGTGCACTATATAGGGAATAGGGTTCTATAGGGCTCTGGTCTAAAGTAGTGCACTATATAGGGAATAGGGTTCTATAGGGCTCTGGTCTAAAGTAGTGCACTATATAGAGAATAGTGTTCTATAGGGCTCTGGTCTAAAGTAGTGCACTATATAGGGAATAGGGTTCTATAGGGCCCTGGTCTAAAGTAGTGCACTATATAGGGAATAGTGTTCTATAGGGCTCTGGTCTAAAGTAGTGCACTATATAGGGAATAGGGTTCTATAGGGCTCTGGTCTAAAGTAGTGCACTATATAGGGAATAGTGTTCTATAGGGCTCTGGTCTAAAGTAGTGCACTATATAGGGAATAGGGTTCTATAGGGCTCTGGTCTAAAGTAGTGCACTATATAGGGAATAGTGTTCTATAGGGCTCTGGTCTAAAGTAGTGCACTATATAGGGAATAGTGTTCTATAGGGCTCTGGTCTAAAGTAGTGCACTATATAGGGAATAGGGTTCTATAGGGCCCTGGTCTAAAGTAGTGCACTATATAGGGAATAGGGTTCTATAGGGCTCTGGTCTAAAGTAGTGCACTATATAGGGAATAGGGTTCTATAGGGCTCTGGTCTAAAGTAGTGCACTATATAGGGAATAGTGTTCTATAGGGCTCTGGTCTAAAGTAGTGCACTATATAGGGAATAGGGTTCTATAGGGCCCTGGTCTAAAGTAGTGCACTATATAGGGAATAGTGTTCTATAGGGCTCTGGTCTAAAGTAGTGCACTATATAGGGAATAGGGTTCTATAGGGCTCTGGTCTAAAGTAGTGCACTATATAGGGAATAGTGTTCTATAGGGCTCTGGTCTAAAGTAGTGCACTATATAGGGAATAGGGTTCTATAGGGCTCTGGTCTAAAGTAGTGCACTATATAGGGAATAGTGTTCTATAGGGCTCTGGTCTAAAGTAGTGCACTATATAGGGAATAGGGTTCTATAGGGCCCTGGTCTAAAGTAGTGCACTATATAGGGAATAGTGTTCTATAGGGCTCTGGTCTAAAGTAGTGCACTATATAGGGAATAGTGTTCTATAGGGCTCTGGTCTAAAGTAGTGCACTATATAGGGAATAGGGTTCTATAGGGCCCTGGTCTAAAGTAGTGCACTATATAGGGAATAGGGTTCTATAGGGCTCTGGTCTAAAGTAGTGCACTATATAGGGAATAGGGTTCTATAGGGCTCTGGTCTAAAGTAGTGCACTGTGTAGGGAATAGGTTGCAATTTGGAACGTAGGATATAAACTAAATCGGGTGTAGAAGATTGGTGTCAAACAGGTTTTTTAAGACACAAACATTTCAGTGAGATGAGAAATGATGAGGTTTTATAGTCTGGATATACTTGGACCTTCATCTGTCAATTGAACTATTTCATTAGTTGTTGTCTTTCTAGAGCAGATTTAGTTTTGGAGAGTCACCGAGTTACATTGTATCAGTCAAATAGTTGACTGGCTGTGTGCATTATACCTCTTCGTCTTCTTCTTCGTCTTCATCTTCGTCTTCTTCGTCTTCGAAATGTAATGGGTTGAGTGGAGCTACAGTACTACTGTCTGTTAACCCTAATGGACTGAGTTGTACTACACTACAGTACTACTGTCTGTTAACCCTAATGGACTGAGTTGTACTACACTACAGTACTACTGTCTGTTAACCCTAATGGACTGAGTTGTGCTACACTACAGTACTACTGTCTGTTAACCCTAATGGACTGAGTTGTACTACACTACAGTACTACTGTCTGTTAACCCTAATGGACTGAGTTGTGCTACACTACAGTACTACTGTCTGTTAATCCTAATGGACTGAGTTGTGCTACAGTACTACTGTCTGTTAACCCTAATGGACTGAGTTGTGCTACAGTACTACTGTCTGTTAACCCTAATGGACTGAGTTGTGCTACACGACTACTGTCTGTTAACCCTAATGGACTGAGTTGTACTACAGTACTACTGTCTGTTAACCCTAATGGACTGAGTTGTACTACACTACAGTACTACTGTCTATTAACCCTAATGGACTGAGTTGTACTACACTACAGTACTACTGTCTGTTAACCCTAATGGACTGAGTTGTACTACACTACAGTACTACTGTCTGTTAACCCTAATGGACTGAGTTATACTACAGTACTACTGTCTGTTAACCCTAATGGACTGAGTTGTGCTACACTACAGTACTACTGTGTGTTAACCCTAATGGACTGAGTTGTACTACACTACAGTACTACTGTCTGTTAACTCTAATGGACTGAGTTGTGCTACACTACAGTACTACTGTCTGTTAACCCTAATGGACTGAGTTGTGCTACACTACAGTACTACTGTCTGTTAACCCTAATGGACTGAGTTGTGCTACAGTACTACTGTCTGTTAACCCTAATGGACTGAGTTGTACTACAGTACTACTGTCTGTTAACCCTAATGGACTGAGTTGTACTACACTACAGTACTACTGTCTATTAACCCTAATGGACTGAGTTGTACTACACTACAGTACTACTGTCTGTTAACCCTAATGGACTGAGTTGTGCTACACTACAGTACTACTGTCTGTTAACCCTAATGGACTGAGTTGTACTACACTACAGTACTACTGTCTGTTAACCCTAATGGACTGAGTTGTGCTACACTACAGTACTACTGTCTGTTAACCCTAATGGACTGAGTTGTGCTACACTACAGTACTACTGTCTGTTAACCCTAATGGACTGAGTTGTACTACACTACAGTACTACTGTCTGTTAACCCTAATGGACTGAGTTGTACTACAGTACTACTGTCTGTTAACCCTAATGGACTGAGTTGTGCTACACTACAGTACTACTGTCTGTTAACCCTAATGGACTGAGTTGTGCTACACTACAGTACTACTGTCTGTTAACCCTAATGGACTGAGTTGTACTACACTACAGTACTACTGTCTGTTAACCCTAATGGACTGAGTTGTGCTACACTACAGTACTACTGTCTGTTAACCCTAATGGACTGAGTTGTGCTACACTACAGTACTAGAGTCTGTTAACCCTAATGGACTGAGTTGTGCTACACTACAGTACTACTGTCTGTTAACCCTAATGGACTGAGTTGTGCTACACTACAGTACTACTGTCTGTTAACCCTAATGGACTGAGTTGTACTACACTACAGTACTACTGTCTGTTAACTCTAATGGACTGAGTTGTGCTACACTACAGTACTACTGTCTGTTAACCCTAATGGACTGAGTTGTGCTACACTACAGTACTACTGTCTGTTAACCCTAATGGACTGAGTTGTACTACACTACAGTACTACTGTCTGTTAACCCTAATGGACTGAGTTGTGCTACACTACAGTACTACTGTCTGTTAACCCTAATGGACTGAGTTGTGCTACACTACAGTACTACTGTCTGTTAACCCTAATGGACTGAGTTGTACTACACCCTAATGGACAGTACTACTGTCTGTTAACCCTAATGGACTGAGTTGTGCTACACTACAGTACTACTGTCTGTTAACCCTAATGGACTGAGTTGTACTACACTACAGTACTACTGTCTGTTAACCCTAATGGACTGAGTTGTACTACACTACAGTACTACTGTCTGTTAACCCTAATGGACTGAGTTGTGCTACACTACAGTACTACTGTCTGTTAACCCTAATGGACTGAGTTGTACTACACTACAGTACTACTGTCTGTTAACCCTAATGGACTGAGTTGTGCTACACTACAGTACTACTGTCTGTTAACCTAATGGACTGAGTTGTGCTAGAGTACTACTGTCTGTTAACCCTAATGGACTGAGTTGTGCTACACTACAGTACTACTGTCTGTTAACTCTAATGGACTGAGTTGTGCTACAGTACTACTGTCTGTTAACCCTAATGGACTGAGTTGTGCTACACTACAGTACTACTGTCTGTTAACCCTAATGGACTGAGTTGTGCTACACTACAGTACTACTGTCTGTTAACCCTAATGGACTGAGTTGTACTACACTACAGTACTACTGTCTGTTAACCCTAATGGACTGAGTTGTGCTACAGTACTACTGTCTGTTAACCCTAATGGACTGAGTTGTGCTACACTACAGTACTACTGTCTGTTAACTCTAATGGACTGAGTTGTGCTACAGTACTACTGTCTGTTAACCCTAATGGACTGAGTTGTGCTACACTACAGTACTACTGTCTGTTAACCCTAATGGACTGAGTTGTGCTACACTACAGTACTACTGTCTGTTAACTCTAATGGACTGAGTTGTGCTACAGTACTACTGTCTGTTAACCCTAATGGACTGAGTTGTGCTACACTACAGTACTACTGTCTGTTAACCCTAATGGACTGAGTTGTGCTACACTACAGTACTACTGTCTGTTAACTCTAATGGACTGAGTTGTGCTACACTACAGTACTACTGTCTGTTAACTCTAATGGACTGAGTTGTGCTACAGTACTACTGTCTGTTAACCCTAATGGACTGAGTTGTGCTACACTACAGTACTACTGTCTGTTAACCCTAATGGACTGAGTTGTGCTACACTACAGTACTACTGTCTGTTAACTCTAATGGACTGAGTTGTGCTACAGTACTACTGTCTGTTAACCCTAATGGACTGAGTTGTGCTACACTACAGTACTACTGTCTGTTAACCCTAATGGACTGAGTTGTGCTACACTACAGTACTACTGTCTGTTAACTCTAATGGACTGAGTTGTGCTACAGTACTACTGTCTGTTAACCCTAATGGACTGAGTTGTGCTACACTACAGTACTACTGTCTGTTAACTCTAATGGACTGAGTTGTGCTACAGTACTACTGTCTGTTAACCCTAATGGACTGAGTTGTGCTACACTACAGTACTACTGTCTGTTAACCCTAATGGACTGAGTTGTACTACACTACAGTACTACTGTCTGTTAACCCTAATGGACTGAGTTGTGCTACACTACAGTACTACTGTCTGTTAACCCTAATGGACTGAGTTGTGCTACACTACAGTACTACTGTCTGTTAACCCTAATGGACTGAGTTGTGCTACACTACAGTACTACTGTCTGTTAACCCTAATGGACTGAGTTGTGCTACACTACAGTACTACTGTCTGTTAACCCTAATGGACTGAGTTGTGCTACACTACAGTACTACTGTCTGTTAACCCTAATGGACTGAGTTGTGCTACACTACAGTACTACTGTCTGTTAACCCTAATGGACTGAGTTGTGCTACACTACAGTACTACTGTCTGTTAACCCTAATGGACTGAGTTGTGCTACACTACAGTACTACTGTCTGTTAACCCTAATGGACTGAGTTGTGCTACACTACAGTACTACTGTCTGTTAACCCTAATGGACTGAGTTGTGCTACACTACAGTACTACTGTCTGTTAACCCTAATGTCTGTTAACCAGTAATGGACTGAGTTGTACTACACTACAGTACTACTGTCTGTTAACCCTAATGGTCTGAGTTGTACTACACTACAGTACTACTGTCTGTTAACCCTAATGGACTGAGTTGTACTACACTACAGTACTACTGTCTGTTAACCCTAATGGACTGAGTTGTACTACAGTACTACTGTCTGTTAACCCTAATGGACTGAGTTGTGCTACACTACAGTACTACTGTCTGTTAACCCTAATGGACTGAGTTGTGCTACACTACAGTACTACTGTCTGTTAACCCTAATGGACTGAGTTGTGCTACACTACAGTACTACTGTCTGTTAACCTAATGGACTGAGTTGTACTACAGTACTACTGTCTGTTAACCCTAATGGACTGAGTTGTACTACACTACAGTACTACTGTCTGTTAACCCTAATGGACTGAGTTGTGCTACACTACAGTACTACTGTCTGTTAACCCTAATGGACTGAGTTGTACTACACTACAGTACTACTGTCTGTTAACCCTAATGGACTGAGTTGTGCTACACTACAGTACTACTGTCTGTTAACTCTAATGGACTGAGTTGTGCTACAGTACTACTGTCTGTTAACCCTAATGGACTGAGTTGTGCTACACTACAGTACTACTGTCTGTTAACTCTAATGGACTGAGTTGTGCTACAGTACTACTGTCTGTTAACCCTAATGGACTGAGTTGTGCTACACTACAGTACTACTGTCTGTTAACCCTAATGGACTGAGTTGTGCTACACTACAGTACTACTGTCTGTTAACCCTAATGGACTGAGTTGTACTACACTACAGTACTACTGTCTGTTAACCCTAATGGACTGAGTTGTGCTACAGTACTACTGTCTGTTAACCCTAATGGACTGAGTTGTGCTACACTACAGTACTACTGTCTGTTAACCCTAATGGACTGAGTTGTGCTACACTACAGTACTACTGTCTGTTAACTCTAATGGACTGAGTTGTGCTACAGTACTACTGTCTGTTAACCCTAATGGACTGAGTTGTGCTACACTACAGTACTACTGTCTGTTAACCCTAATGGACTGAGTTGTGCTACACTACAGTACTACTGTCTGTTAACTCTAATGGACTGAGTTGTGCTACACTACAGTACTACTGTCTGTTAACTCTAATGGACTGAGTTGTGCTACAGTACTACTGTCTGTTAACCCTAATGGACTGAGTTGTGCTACACTACAGTACTACTGTCTGTTAACCCTAATGGACTGAGTTGTGCTACACTACAGTACTACTGTCTGTTAACTCTAATGGACTGAGTTGTGCTACAGTACTACTGTCTGTTAACCCTAATGGACTGAGTTGTGCTACACTACAGTACTACTGTCTGTTAACCCTAATGGACTGAGTTGTGCTACACTACAGTACTACTGTCTGTTAACTCTAATGGACTGAGTTGTGCTACAGTACTACTGTCTGTTAACCCTAATGGACTGAGTTGTGCTACACTACAGTACTACTGTCTGTTAACTCTAATGGACTGAGTTGTGCTACAGTACTACTGTCTGTTAACCCTAATGGACTGAGTTGTGCTACACTACAGTACTACTGTCTGTTAACCCTAATGGACTGAGTTGTACTACACTACAGTACTACTGTCTGTTAACCCTAATGGACTGAGTTGTGCTACACTACAGTACTACTGTCTGTTAACCCTAATGGACTGAGTTGTGCTACACTACAGTACTACTGTCTGTTAACCCTAATGGACTGAGTTGTGCTACACTACAGTACTACTGTCTGTTAACCCTAATGGACTGAGTTGTGCTACACTACAGTACTACTGTCTGTTAACCCTAATGGACTGAGTTGTGCTACACTACAGTACTACTGTCTGTTAACCCTAATGGACTGAGTTGTGCTACACTACAGTACTACTGTCTGTTAACCCTAATGGACTGAGTTGTGCTACACTACAGTACTACTGTCTGTTAACCCTAATGGACTGAGTTGTGCTACACTACAGTACTACTGTCTGTTAACCCTAATGGACTGAGTTGTGCTACACTACAGTACTGTCTGTTAACCCTAATGGACTGACTAACTACTACAGTACTACTGTCTGTTAACCCTAATGGACTGAGTTGTGCTACACTACAGTACTACTGTCTGTTAACCCTAATGGACTGAGTTGTACTACACTACAGTACTACTGTCTGTTAACCCTAATGGACTGAGTTGTACTACACTACAGTACTACTGTCTGTTAACCCTAATGGACTGAGTTGTACTACACTACAGTACTACTGTCTGTTAACCCTAATGGACTGAGTTGTACTACAGTACTACTGTCTGTTAACCCTAATGGACTGAGTTGTGCTACACTACAGTACTACTGTCTGTTAACCCTAATGGACTGAGTTGTACTACACTACAGTACTACTGTCTGTTAACCCTAATGGACTGAGTTGTACTACACTACAGTACTACTGTTAACCCTAATGGACTGAGTTGTACTACAGTACTACTGTCTGTTAACCCTAATGGACTGAGTTGTGCTACACTACAGTACTACTGTCTGTTAACCCTAATGGACTGAGTTGTGCTACACTACAGTACTACTGTCTGTTAACCCTAATGGACTGAGTTGTACTACACTACAGTACTACTGTCTGTTAACCCTAATGGACTGAGTTGTGCTACACTACAGTACTACTGTCTGTTAACCCTAATGGACTGAGTTGTGCTACACTACAGTACTACTGTCTGTTAACCCTAATGGACTGAGTTGTGCTACACTAACAGTACTACTGTCTGTTAACCCTAATGGACTGAGTTGTGGCTACACTACAGTACTACTGTCTGTTAACCCTAATGGACTGAGTTGTACTACACTACAGTACTACTGTCTGTTAACTCTAATGGACTGAGTTGTGCTACACTACAGTACTACTGTCTGTTAACCCTAATGGACTGAGTTGTGCTACACTACAGTACTACTGTCTGTTAACCCTAATGGACTGAGTTGTACTACACTACAGTACTACTGTCTGTTAACCCTAATGGACTGAGTTGTGCACTACAGTACTACTGTTAACCCTAATGGACTGAGTACTACTACTGTCTGTTAACCCTAATGGACTGAGTTGTGCTACACTACAGTACTACTGTCTGTTAACCCTAATGGACTGAGTTGTACTACACTACAGTACTACTGTCTGTTAACCCTAATGGACTGAGTTGTGCTACACTACAGTACTACTGTCTGTTAACCCTAATGGACTGAGTTGTACTACAGTACTACTGTCTGTTAACCCTAATGGACTGAGTTGTACTACACTACAGTACTACTGTCTGTTAACCCTAATGGACTGAGTTGTGCTACACTACAGTACTACTGTCTGTTAACCCTAATGGACTGAGTTGTACTACACTACAGTACTACTGTCTGTTAACCCTAATGGACTGAGTTGTGCTACACTACAGTACTACTGTCTGTTAACTCTAATGGACTGAGTTGTGCTACAGTACTACTGTCTGTTAACCCTAATGGACTGAGTTGTGCTACACTACAGTACTACTGTCTGTTAACTCTAATGGACTGAGTTGTGCTACAGTACTACTGTCTGTCTGCTACACTACAGTACTACTGTCTGTTAACCCTAATGGACTGACTGTCTGTGCTACACTACAGTACTACTGTCTGTTAACCCTAATGGACTGAGTTGTGTCTACCCACTACACTACAGTACTACTGTCTGTTAACCCTAATGGACTGAGTTGTACTACACTACAGTACTACTGTCTGTTAACCCTAATGGACTGAGTTGTGCTACACTACAGTACTACTGTCTGTTAACCCTAATGGACTGAGTTGTGCTACACTACAGTACTACTGTCTGTTAACTCTAATGGACTGAGTTGTGCTACAGTACTACTGTCTGTTAACCCTAATGGACTGAGTTGTGCTACACTACAGTACTACTGTCTGTTAACCCTAATGGACTGAGTTGTGCTACACTACAGTACTACTGTCTGTTAACTCTAATGGACTGAGTTGTGCTACAGTACTACTGTCTGTTAACCCTAATGGACTGAGTTGTGCTACACTACAGTACTACTGTCTGTTAACCCTAATGGACTGAGTTGTGCTACACTACAGTACTACTGTCTGTTAACTCTAATGGACTGAGTTGTGCTACAGTACTACTACTGTCTGTTAACCCTAATGGACTGAGTTGTGCTACACTACAGTACTACTGTCTGTTAACCTAATGGACTGAGTTGTGCTACAGTACTACTGTCTGTTAACCCTAATGGACTGAGTTGTGCTACACTACAGTACTACTGTCTGTTAACCTAATGGACTGAGTTGTACTACACTACAGTACTACTGTCTGTTAACCCTAATGGACTGAGTTGTGCTACTGTCTGTTAACTAATGGACAGTACTACTGTCTGTTAACCCTAATGGACTGAGTTGTGCTACACTACAGTACTACTGTCTGTTAACCCTAATGGACTGAGTTGTGCTACACTACAGTACTACTGTCTGTTAACCCTAATGGACTGAGTTGTGCTACACTACAGTACTACTGTCTGTTAACCTAATGGACTGAGTTGTGCTACACTACAGTACTACTGTCTGTTAACCCTAATGGACTGAGTTGTGCTACACTACAGTACTACTGTCTGTTAACCCTAATGGACTGAGTTGTGCTACACTACAGTACTACTGTCTGTTAACCCTAATGGACTGAGTTGTGCTAACACTAATGGACTGAGTTGTACTACTGTCTGTTAACCCTAAACTGAGTTGTACTACACTGTACTAGTTGTTAACCCTAATACTACAGTACTACTGTCTGTTAACCCTAATGGACTGAGTTGTGCTACACTACAGTACTACTGTCTGTTAACCCTAATGGACTACTACTACAGTACTCTGTTAACCCTAATGGACTGAGTTGTACTACACTACAGTACTACTGTCTGTTAACCCTAATGGACTGAGTTGTACTACAGTACTACTGTCTGTTAACCCTAATGGACTGAGTTGTGCTACACTACAGTACTACTGTCTGTTAACCCTAATGGACTGAGTTGTGCTACACTACAGTACAGTACTACTGTCTGTTAACCCTAATGGACTGAGTTGTACTACACTACAGTACTACTGTCTGTTAACCCTAATGGACTGAGTTGTACTACAGTACTACTGTCTGTTAACCCTAATGGACTGAGTTGTGCTACACTACAGTACTACTGTCTGTTAACCCTAATCTGTTACTACTGTCCCTAATGGACTGAGTTGTGCTACACTACAGTACTACTGTCTGTTAACCCTAATGGACTGAGTTGTACTACACTACAGTACTACTGTCTGTTAACCCTAATGGACTGAGTTGTGCTACACTAACCCAGTACTACTGTCTGTTAACCCTAATGGACTGAGTTGTGCTACACTACAGTACTACTGTCTGTTAACCCTAATGGACTGAGTTGTGCTACACTACAGTACTACTGTCTGTTAACCCTAATGGACTGAGTTGTGTACAGTACTACTGTCTGTTAACCTAATGGACTGAGTTGTACTACTACAGTACTACTGTCTGTTAACTCTAATGGACTGAGTTGTGCTACACTACAGTACTACTGTCTGTTAACCCTAATGGACTGAGTTGTACTACACTACAGTACTACTGTCTGTTAACCCTAATGGACTGAGTTGTGCTACACTACAGTACTACTGCCTGTTAACCCTAATGGACTGAGTTGTGCTACACTACAGTACTACTGTCTGTTAACCCTAATGGACTGAGTTGTACTACACTACAGTACTACTGTCTGTTAACCCTAATGGACTGAGTTGTACTACACTACAGTACTACTGTCTGTTAACCCTAATGGACTGAGTTACAGTACTACTGTCTGTTAACCCTAATGGACTGACACTACAGTACTACTGTCTGTTAACCCTAATGGACTGAGTTGTACTACAGTACTACTGTCTGTTAACCCTAATGGACTGAGTTGTACTACACTACAGTACTACTGTCTGTTAACCCTAATGGACTGAGTTGTGCTACACTACAGTACTACTGTCTGTTAACCCTAATGGACTGAGTTGTACTACACTACAGTACTACTGTCTGTTAACCCTAATGGACTGAGTTGTGCTACACTACAGTACTACTGTCTGTTAACTCTAATGGACTGAGTTGTGCTACAGTACTACTGTCTGTTAACCCTAATGGACTGAGTTGTGCTACACTACAGTACTACTGTCTGTTAACTCTAATGGACTGAGTTGTGCTACAGTACTACTGTCTGTTAACCCTAATGGACTGAGTTGTGCTACACTACAGTACTACTGTCTGTTAACCCTAATGGACTGAGTTGTGTACTACTGTCTAACCCTAATGGTACTACTGTCTGTTAACCCTAATGGACTGAGTTGTACTACACTACAGTACTACTGTCTGTTAACCCTAATGGACTGAGTTGTACACTACAGTACTACTGTCTGTTAACCCTAATGGACTGAGTTGTGCTACACTACAGTACTACTGTCTGTTAACCCTAATGGACTGAGTTGTGCTACAGTACTACTGTCTGTTAACCCTAATGGACTGAGTTGTGCTACACTACAGTACTACTGTCTGTTAACCCTAATGGACTGAGTTGTGCTACACTAACCCAGTACTACTGTCTGTTAACTCTAATGGACTGAGTTGTGCTACAGTACTACTGTCTGTTAACCCTAATGGACTGAGTTGTGCTACACTACAGTACTACTGTCTGTTAACCCTAATGGACTGAGTTGTGCTACACTACAGTACTACTGTCTGTTAACTCTAATGGACTGAGTTGTGCTACAGTACTACTGTCTGTTAACCCTAATGGACTGAGTTGTGCTACAC
Source organism: Oncorhynchus tshawytscha (assembly GCF_018296145.1). Classification (NCBI taxonomy): domain Eukaryota; kingdom Metazoa; phylum Chordata; class Actinopteri; order Salmoniformes; family Salmonidae; genus Oncorhynchus; species Oncorhynchus tshawytscha. Next base: position 54,313 of record NW_024608521.1, read on the forward strand.
TACAGTACTACTGTCTGTTAACTCTAATGGACTGAGTTGTGCTACAGTACTACTGTCTGTTAACCCTAATGGACTGAGTTGTGCTACACTACAGTACTACTGTCTGTTAACCCTAATGGACTGAGTTGTACTACACTACAGTACTACTGTCTGTTAACCCTAATGGACTGAGTTGTGCTACACTACAGTACTACTGTCTGTTAACCCTAATGGACTGAGTTGTGCTACACTACAGTACTACTGTCTGTTAACCCTAATGGACTGAGTTGTGCTACACTACAGTACTACTGTCTGTTAACCCTAATGGACTGAGTTGTGCTACACTACAGTACTACTGTCTGTTAACCCTAATGGACTGAGTTGTGCTACACTACAGTACTACTGTCTGTTAACCCTAATGGACTGAGTTGTGCTACACTACAGTACTACTGTCTGTTAACCCTAATGGACTGAGTTGTGCTACACTACAGTACTACTGTCTGTTAACCCTAATGGACTGAGTTGTGCTACACTACAGTACTACTGTCTGTTAACCCTAATGGACTGAGTGTGCTACACTACAGTACTACTGTCTGTTAACCCTAATGGACTGAGTTGTGCTACACTACAGTACTACTGTCTGTTAACCCTAATGGACTGAGTTGTGCTACACTACAGTACTACTGTCTGTTAACCCTAATGGACTGAGTTGTGCTACACTACAGTACTACTGTCTGTTAACCCTAATGGACTGAGTTGTGCTACACTACAGTACTACTGTCTGTTAACCCTAATGGACTGAGTTGTACTACAGTACTACTGTCTGTTAACCCTAATGGACTGAGTTGTACTACACTACAGTACTACTGTCTGTTAACCCTAATGGACTGAGTTGTGCTACACTACAGTACTACTGTCTGTTAACTCTAATGGACTGAGTTGTGCTACACTACAGTACTACTGTCTGTTAACCCTAATGGACACTACACTACAGTACTACTGTCTGTTAACCCTAATGGACTGAGTTGTACTACACTACAGTACTACTGTCTGTTAACCCTAATGGACTGAGTTGTACTACACTACAGTACTACTGTCTGTTAACCCTAATGGACTGAGTTGTGCTACACTACAGTACTACTGTCTGTTAACTCTAATGGACTGAGTTGTGCTACACTACAGTACTACTGTCTGTTAACCCTAATGGACTGAGTTGTGTTACAGTACTACTGTCTGTTAACCCTAATGGACTGAGTTGTGCTACACTACAGTACTACTGTCTGTTAACTCTAATGGACTGAGTTGTACTACACTACAGTACTACTGTCTGTTAACCCTAATGGACTGAGTTGTGCTACACTACAGTACTACTGTCTGTTAACTCTAATGGACTGAGTTGTACTACACTACAGTACTACTGTCTGTTAACCCTAATGGACTGAGTTGTGCTACACTACAGTACTACTGTCTGTTAACCCTAATGGACTGAGTTGTGCTACAGTACTACTGTCTGTTAACCCTAATGGACTGAGTTGTGCTACAGTACTACTGTCTGTTAACCCTAATGGACTGAGTTGTACTACACTACAGTACTACTGTCTGTTAACCCTAATGGACTGAGTTGTGCTACACTACAGTACTACTGTCTGTTAACCCTAATGGACTGAGTTGTGCTACACTACAGTACTACTGTCTGTTAACCCTAATGGACTGAGTTGTACTACACTACAGTACTACTGTCTGTTAACCCTAATGGACTGAGTTGTGCTACACTACAGTACTACTGTCTGTTAACCCTAATGGACTGAGTTGTGCTACACTACAGTACTACTGTCTGTTAACCCTAATGGACTGAGTTGTGCTACACTACAGTACTACTGTCTGTTAACCCTAATGGACTGAGTTGTGCTACACTACAGTACTACTGTCTGTTAACCCTAATGGACTGAGTTGTGCTACACTACAGTACTACTGTCTTTTAACCCTAATGGACTGAGTTGTGCTACACTACAGTACTACTGTCTGTTAACCCTAATGGACTGAGTTGTGCTACACTACAGTACTACTGTCTGTTAACTCTAATGGACTGAGTTGTACAACACTACAGTACTACTGTCTGTTAACCCTAATGGACTGAGTTGTGCTACACTACAGTACTACTGTCTGTTAACCCTAATGGACTGAGTTGTGCTACACTACAGTACTACTGTCTGTTAACCCTAATGGACTGAGTTGTGCTACACTACAGTACTACTGTCTGTTAACCCTAATGGACTGAGTTGTGCTACACTACAGTACTTCTTCCTCTTTCTGTCTCTTATCCTTTGCTTTGTGGAAAAGCGAAGTGATTTGATTTAGAGTGCATATGATGTCCCCTGACCCCCTGCAGACACTTAGCCAACGACTCCCCAGTAATATTCGCTCACTCACTCCCCCCCCGACCGGAGTCCCAAAATGGCACACTATTCCCTACATTCCCCTGTAGGGCCCCGGTCAAAGGTAGTGGACTAGAAAGGGAATAGGGTGCCATTTATCCCTTTTTGTTTTATAGGAAGTGCCCTGTAGCCTAGCCTAGTGCAGCAGACTGATTGGAGAGTATCTACACATTATTAGATCTTGGAGGAGAAGGAGGAGAAGGAGGAGAAGGACTGACTGCTGTCGTGCTCTTTAGGGATACATACAAAACGGTACCCTATTTCTCTATTGTAGTACACTACTTTTGGAGCTCTTGGTTCAGAAGTAGTGCACCAGACAGGGAATAGGGTGTTTGTTTTAGGACAAACTCTATGGGAAGATGGGTCACTTCCTGTCATTTCCTAAACAGTAAATAGATATCACATTTATCACAAACTCTAAAAAGTTCAATGGTCTTTGGGGGGGGGGGATGCATCCCATTTGTAAATGCAAACATCTGACATTAAAACGACTGAGAGAGAAGCTCCGATGTCTTTATTAGGTCTTAGAAACACAGTTGTTAAATAGATTTTCTGTCACTTTTCACTTCAAATGAGTCCTCTTATTCTCTCATCCCGATGTCATTATGGAAGGAGAGATGACTCCTCAATTATGGGGCAAAGTGTGAAGATTGTTGAAGCCTTAAAGTTAGACATTTTAGTCTGCACTTAAGAAAGCCAAAGCGCTGCTACTACAGTCCTGAAACTACTGTCTGGCAAGTCTTTTTAATCTCTTCGTCTGATCAGTCTGGTCGAGGTTATATATTGTAATGGGGAAAGTTCGGTCCTTACCAGAGGAAAAGTATTTTTTTTTAAAAGACATCTTCTCAACCAGAGCAGTTCTGTTCTCTTCTGTTCAGGCTTCCTTCAAATGGAGACATTTCAAATCTTTATCCTTCCTTGAATTTTTTTAGGGCCTGAAAGTCTTCCATATGAAAGTCCTCAGTCAAGAAGAAGCAGATTTAAAATGGAAATGAAGATTGGAAGGAAGGAATATTATAGGATGTGAAGGCGGGGACTAAACTGACCAATGGGCTTGTTTAAAGACGGTCATACGATAGATCATTTAGCTATTTGATTTCGAATTTTAGGACCCCTTTAAGTATCAAAATTATATTTAAATAAAATATTTGATAAAATATTGAATTTGGCTTTTACTACTATAGCCCAGAGAAACTATAGCCCAGAGAAACTATAGCCCTGAGAAACTAGAGCCCAGAGAAACTAAATCAAATCAAATCAAATCCAAATCAAATCAAATCAAATCAAATTTTATTTGTCACATACACATGGTTAGCAGATGTTAATGCGAGTGTAGCGAAATGCTTGTGCTTCTAGTTCCGACAATGCAGTAATAACGAGCAAGTAATCTAACTAACAATTCCAAAAAAAACTACTGTCTTATACACAGTGTAAGGGGATAAAGAATATGTACATAAGGATATATGAATGAGTGATGGTACAGAGCAGCATAGGCAAGATACAGTAGATGATATCGAGTACAGTATATACATATGAGATAAGTATGTAAACCAAGTGGCATAGTTAAAGTGGCTAGTGATACATGTATTACATAAGGATGCAGTCGATGATATAGAGTACAGTATCAACGTATGCATATGAGATGAACAATGTAGGGTAAGTAACATTATATAAGGTAGCATTGTTTAAAGTGGCTAGTGATATATTTACATCATTTCCCATCAATTCCCATGATTAAAGTGGCTGGAGTAGAGTCAGTGTCATTGACAGTGTGTTGGCAGTAGCCACTCAATGTTAGTGGTGGCTGTTTAACAGTCTGATGGCCTTGAGATAGAAGCTGTTTTTCAGTCTCTCGGTCCCAGCTTTGATGCACCTGTACTGACCTCGCCTTCTGGATGACAGCGGGGTGAACAGGCAGTGGCTCGGGTGGTTGATGTCCTTGATGATCTTTATGGCCTTCCTGTAGCATCGGGTGGTGTAGGTGTCCTGGAGGGCAGGTAGTTTGCCCCCGGTGATGCGTTGTGCAGACCTCACTACCCTCTGGAGAGCCTTACGGTTGAGGGCGGTGCAGTTGCCATACCAGGCGGTGATACAGCCCGCCAGGATGCTCTCGATTGTGCATCTGAGATACTAGCCCAGAGATACTATAGCCCAGAGATACTATAGCCCAGAGAAACTAGAGCCCAGAGAAACTATAGCCCAGAGAAACTATAGCCCAGAGAAACTATAGCCCTGAGAAACTAGAGCCCAGAGAAACTATAGCCCAGAGATACTATAGCCCAGAGATACTATAGCCCAGAGAAACTATAGCCCAGAGAAACTATAGCCCAGAGAAACTAGAGCCCAGAGAAACTAGAGCCCAGAGAAACTATAGCCCAGAGAAACTATAGCCCAGAGAAACTATAGCCCAGAGATACTATAGCCCAGAGAAACTATAGCCCAGAGAAACTATAGCCCAGAGAAACTAGAGCCCAGAGAAACTATAGCCCAGAGAAACTATAGCCCAGAGATACTATAGCCCAGAGAAACTATAGCCCAGAGAAACTATAGCCCAGAGAAACTAGAGCCCAGAGAAACTAGAGCCCAGAGAAACTAGAGCCCAGAGAAACTATAGCCCAGAGAAACTAGAGCCCAGAGATACTATAGCCCAGAGAAACTAGAGCCCAGAGAAACTAGAGCCCAGAGAAACTAGAGCCCAGAGAAACTAGAGCCCAGAGAAACTAGAGCCCAGAGAAACTAGAGCCCAGAGAAACTATAGCCCAGAGAAACTAGAGCCCAGAGAAACTAGAGCCCAGAGAAACTAGAGCCCAGAGAAACTGATTGAATTACATTTTCATAAATGGTAAAATAGACAGTCAAATAAATCATAAGAAACAAGGTTTTAAAGTGTGTCCTTTAAATCTACTAGATATATAGAAAACAGAGATTTACTTTAAAGCTATAGGGCCCTGGTCTAAAGTAGTGAACTATATAGGGAATAGGGTTCTATAGGGCCCTGGTCTAAAGTAGTGAACTATATAGGGAATAGGGTTCTATAGGGCCCTGGTCTAAAGTAGTGCACTATATAGGGAATAGGGTTCTATAGGGCTCTGGTCTAAAGTAGTGCACTATATAGGGAATAGGGTTCTATAGGGCCCTGGTCTAAAGTAGTGCACTATATAGGGAATAGGGTTCTATAGGGCTCTGGTCTAAAGTAGTGCACTATATAGGGAATAGGGTTCTATAGGGTCCTGGTCTAAAGTAGTGCACTATATAGGGAATAGGGTTCTATAGGGCTCTGGTCTAAAGTAGTGCACTATATAGGGAATAGGGTTCTATAGGGCTCTGGTCTAAAGTAGTGCACTATATAGGGAATAGGGTTCTATAGGGCCCTGGTCTAAAGTAGTGCACTATATAGGGAATAGGGTTCTATAGGGCTCTGGTCTAAAGTAGTGCACTATATAGGGAATAGGGTTCTATAGGGCCCTGGTCTAAAGTAGTGCACTATATAGGGAATAGGGTTCTATAGGGCTCTGGTCTAAAGTTGTGCACTATATAGGGAATAGGGTTCTATAGGGTCCTGGTCTAAAGTAGTGCACTATATAGGGAATAGGGTTCTATAGGGCTCTGGTCTAAAGTAGTGTACTATATATAGGGAATAGGGTTCTATAGGGCTCTGGTCTAAAGTAGTGACTATATAGGGAATAGGGTTCTATAGGGCCCTGGTCTAAAGTAGTGCACTATATAGGGAATAGGGTTCTATAGGGCTCTGGTCTAAAGTAGTGCACTATATAGGGAATAGGGTTCTATAGGGCCCTGGACTAAAGTAGTGCACTATATAGGGAAAAGGGAGCCATTTGGGAGGTAAACTAGGTGATTGATTGCTTCAGATGTTATCCATTCAAAACCAAAACCACAGACTACTCAGAGCAGGACTATACAGAGCAGACTACTCAGAGCAGACTACTCAGAACAGACTACTCAGAGCAGGACTATACAGAGCAGACTACTCAGAGCAGACTACTCAGAGCAGACTACTCAGAGCAGACTACTCAGAGCAGACTACTCAGAACAGACTACTCAGAGCAGGACTATACAGAGCAGACTACTCAGAGCAGACTACTCAGAACAGACTACTCAGAACAGACTACTCAGAACAGACTACTCAGAGCAGACTACTCAGAGCAGACTACTCAGAGCAGACTACTCAGAGCAGACTACTCAGAACAGACTACTCAGAGCAGACTACTCAGAACAGACTACTCAGAACAGACTACTCAGAGCAGACTACTCAGAGCAGACTACTCAGAGCAGACTACTCAGAACAGACTACTCAGAGCAGACTACTCAGAGCAGACTACTCAGAGCAGACTACTCAGAGCAGACTACTCAGAACAGACTACTCAGAGCAGACTACTCAGAGCAGACTACTCAGAGCAGACTACTCAGAACAGACTACTCAGAGCAGACTACTCAGAGCAGACTACTCAGAGCAGACTACTCAGAACAGACTACTCAGAGCAGACTACTCAGAGCAGACTACTCAGAGCAGACTACTCAGAACAGACTACTCAGAGCAGACTACTCAGAGCAGACTACTCAGAGCAGACTACTCAGAACAGACTACTCAGAGCAGACTACTCAGAGCAGACTACTCAGAACAGACTACTCAGAACAGACTACTCAGAGCAGACTACTCAGAGCAGACTACTCAGAACAGACTACTCAGAGCAGGACTATACAGAACAGACTACTCTCTGCAAAACACAGTGAAATAAAACAAGCAGGTATAATGAACATCAGTATGTATACCTGCAGCTTCTCTCCCTCTCCTCCTCTCCTCTCTCTCTCTCTCTCTCTGTCTTTCTGTGACAGGCCAATTTCATGGTGTGTGTGTTGCTTATTTTCTCAAGATGTTTGACTCCTTATTGAACAATTCAAATTTGATTCGGGGCAAAACGATGCTAAATACTGTTGCCGCGGTTAAGCCGGAGCTGGTGGTTTTCGAGGGATAAGAGAGAGAAGGATAGAGGGATGGGTGTTGGGTGATTCTACATGAGTACTGCTACTGAATGGTTTTGAATGGATAACATCTGAAGCAATCAATCACCTAGTTTACCTCCCAAATGGCTCCCTTCTCCCTATATAGTGCACTACTTTAGACCAGGGCCCTATAGAACCCTATTTCCTATATAGTACACTACTTTAGATCAGGGCCCTATAGAACCCTATTCCCTATATAGTGCACTACTTTAGGCCAGGGCCCTATAGAACCCTATTCCCTATATATAGTGCACTAATTTAGACCAGGGCCCTATAGAACCCTATTCCCTATATAGTGCACTAATTTAGACCAGGGCCCTATAGAACCCTATTCCCTATATAGTGCACTAATTTAGACCAGGGCCCTATAGAGTGCCATTTCGGATGCTGCCTTGGAATGGAATTGCAGGTGGGAGGAGGCCTTGCTAACATACTGATTGGTGTAGCTACTTTGCATAATGATATGCTAAGGGAGAACAGTGTATCTACTCTACATAGTGATGTTTGTGATTGGCTGCTATGGAACTGAAGGGAAATGTGATGGCCCGTTGCCAATTAGATTCAATAACATGATGCGTTGTGTTTCGTCGGCCATTTTGTCTCTATATTCAAGGCACACGAACAACCGGTGTTTGTACGCAAATATGCTAAACAGGGAATGTTATTTGTAACCTTGGTCTTGACCTGTAAACCCAAACTTCCTCTTTACAACAAATTAAAGAATTACCTTTAGAGAAAAAAGAAAAAAGAGTCATTGGTAGGATGAATGGAAATAAAAGCCTTTTCCAACAACAGACTCTGTTTAACCTAGAATCAGCAATGGAACAGTGGGCGACGCCGGGCCGTGATGCAGGCTGGCCCAAATTAGCCCACATTAACATTGAACCATGGAGCTGGCCCTCTCCTTGGGCTCACAGGCCTCTCTCTGAGGCTGTTTCTATGCTGATGATACCGGGACTCATTACCACATTCGTCTTGGTTACCATACATTGGCACTTCTGTCATAACAGAGAATTAGTTTTGTGTGTGTGTGTGTGTGTGTGTGTGTGTGTGTGTGTGTGTGTCTGTGAGTGTGTGACTGGGTCTGTGTGTGTGACTACATCTTTTGTGTGTGTGTGTGTCTGTGTGTGTCTCTGTGTGTGTGTGATTGGGTCTGGGTCTGTGTGTGAATGATTGTAACTGTGTGTGTGTGTGTGTGTGTGTGTGTGTGTGTGTGTGTGTGTGTGTGTGTGTGTGTGTGTGTGTATCTGTATGTGTGTGTGTCCGTATCTGTGTGTGTGTGTGTGTGTGTGTGTGTCGGTATCTGTGTGTGTGTATGTGTGTGTGTGTGTGTGTGTGTGTGTGTGTGCGCGTGTGTGTCCATATCTGTGTGTGTGTGTGTCCGTATCTGTGTGTGTGTGTGTGTCCGTATCTGTGTGTGTGTGTGTGTGTGTGTGTGTGTGTGTGTGTGTGTGTGTGTGTGTGTGTGTGTGTGTGTGTGTGTGTGTGTGTGTGTGTGTGTGTGTGCGCTCTGGGTATTGAAACGTCATTTGAAGGACAACACAGTGATAACATCAACCTCCTGTGTATAATGTGAATATCTCCTGATCTGATGTGATCTGGGTCTTTCATTTCCTGTGTTAACATCAATAACTCTACTGAACTGATCCTCGGCAGCAGAGGATAACTCTGGGTCTTTCATTTCCTGTGTTAACATCAGTACCTCTACTGAACTGATCCTCGGCAGCAGAGGATAACTCTGGGTCTTTCATTTCCTGTGTTAACATCAGTAACTCTACTGAACTGATCCTCGGCAGCAGAGGATAACTCTGGGTCTTTCATTTCCTGTGTTAACATCAGTAACTCTATTGAACTGATCCTCAGCAGCAGAGGATAACTCTGGGTCTTTCATTTCCTGTGTTAACATCAGTACCTCTACTGAACTGATCCTCGGCAGCAGAGGATAACTCTGGGTCTTTCATTTCCTGTGTTAACATCAGTACCTCTACTGAACTGATCCTCGGCAGCAGAGGATAATTCTGGGTCTTTCATTTCCTGTGTTAACATCAATAACTCTACTGAACTGATCCTCGGCAGCAGAGGATAATTCTGGGTCTTCCTTTCCTGTGGCGGTCCTCATGAGAGACAGTTAACTCTAATGAACTTATCCTCTGCAGCAGAGGTAACTCTGGGTCTTCCTTTCCTGTGGCGGTCCTCATGAGAGACAGTTAACTCTAATGAACTTATCCTCGGCAGCAGAGGATAATTCTGGGTCTTCCTTTCCTGTGCCGGTTCTCATGAGAGACAGTTTCATCACAGCGCTTGATGTTTTTTTGCGACTGCACTTGAAGAAACTTTAAGAAGAAGCTTTTCAAAGTTCTTGAAATGTTCCGTATTGACGATGGACTGTTTATTCTCTTTGCTTATTGTAGCTGTTCTTGCCATAATATGGACTTGGTCTTTTACCAAATATCTTCCGTATACCTCGTCACAACACAACTGATTGGCTCAAACGTATTACGAAGGAAAGAAATTCTACAAATTAACTTTTAACAAGGCACACATGTTGATTCCAGGTGACTACCTCATGAAGCTGGTTGAGAGAATGTCAACAGTGTGCCAAGCTGTCATCAAGGCAAAAGGTGGCATTACTTTGAAGAATCTCAAATCTAAAATATATTTTGATTTGTTTAACACTTTGTTGGTTACTACTTGATTCCATATGTGTTATTTCATAGTTTTGATGTTTTCAATATTATTCTACAATGTAGACAATAGTAAATATAAAGAAAATTCTTGAGTTTTGAGTCGGTGTGTCCAAACTTTTGACCGGTACTGTATTTTATTTTCATTTTTATTTTCCCGGATCAGGAGAACTGCATTAAAAACGCCTTAGTTATCGTCAAGAGAAAATAAATTAGCAGTGTGACTAAGCAAAAGCCAAACGAGAACATCAACAAAAGCCACTACAACTGACAAAAAAAACAAAAACATTATTCACTATTATACCACGACAAGCAACAGCTCTCATTACCATTAACTAGATTAACTAGCTAACTACATTATCATTAACTAGATTAACTAGCTAACTACATTCTCATTAACTAGATTAACTAGCTAACTACATTATCATTAACTAGGTTAACTAGCTAACTACATTATCATTAACTAGATTAACTAGCTAACTACATTATCATTAACTAGATTAACTAGCTAACTACATTATCATTAACTAGATTAACTAGCTAACTACATTACCATTAACTAGATTAGCTAACTAACTACATTATCATTAACTAGATTAACTAGCTAACTACATTATCATTAACTAGATTAACTAGCTAACTACATTATCATTAACTAGATTAACTAGCTAACTACATTATCATTAACTAGATTAACTAGCTAACTACATTGTTAAATATGGTCACATGGTATTTACACAGTTCCAATAACTCGTTGTTGCAAATAATTACCTCAAAAACTACAAGTGAACTAAAATGGCAAATCTTAAAATCTACTTGAAAGTCTATATTATAAACATGATCCTGATGCCCTACTGATATTCACCCTACGATTTGGTTCATATTATAGACATGATCCTGCTGATATTCTACGATTTGGTTCTGATGATTCACCCTACGATTTGGTTCATATTATAGACATGATCCTGCTGATATTCACCCTACGATTTGGTTCTGATATTCACCCTACGATTTGGTTCATATTATAGACATGATCCTGCTCTACTGATATTCACCCTACGATTTGGTTCATATTATAGACATGATCCTGCCCTACTGTGATATTCACCCTACGATTTGGTTCATATTATAGACATGATCCTGCTCTACTGATATTCACCCTACGATTTGGTTCATATTATAGACATGATCCTGCCCTACTGTGATATTCACCCTACGATTTGGTTCATATTATAGACATGATCCTGCTACTGCCCTACTGTGATATTAGATATTCCCCTACGATTTGGTTCATATTATAGACATGATCCTGCCCTACTGTGATATTCACCCTA